>NW_006431933.1:1000662-1045057 GCF_000325575.1 Pteropus alecto | reverse complement strand
TGTCTGAAGCTCAGTTTCCACTTCTGCATAATGAAGGTGTAGATACTCATATCTATCTTACAAGTTGCTAGAAAATTAAATTAATAATGTATATGAAAAAAACACAGTCTACAGCCATGCCACCTTGAACGTGCCCAATCTTGTCTGATCTCGGAAGCTAAGCAGGAGTGGGCCTGGTTAGTACTTGGATGGAAGACCACCTAGAAATGCCAGATGCTGTAGGCATTAAAAATAATAATAAGAAGAAGATAAGGTAGCAGGAAATACCCAATCGACAAGGAAAAGTAATCCAAAAAAATGGGTTTAAGGGGCAACATCAGTGTACTAATATTCACACCATAGGGGCACCAGTAAGAGAGAGCAAAGAACTGAAAACCTATTTGAAGAAATAATGACAGAAAACTTTTTAATCTGGGAAATGAAATAAGCATACAAGCCCAGGAAGCACAGAGAGTCTTAAACAAGAAGAACACAAGAGGCCCACACCAAGACACATCATAAAATGTCGAAGGTTGAGTAGAATTAGTCAGACAGAGAAAGACAAATATCATATGATTTCACTTACGTGTGGAATCTAAAGAACAAAATAAACAAACAAAAGAAAAACAAACTCATACATCCAGAGAACATTTTGAAGATTGCCAGATGGGAGGGAGATTAAGGGAGTGGTGAATGAAAAAAGGGAAGGAAATAAGAAGTACAAATTGGTAGTTACAAAGTAATCATGGGGATACAAAATATAGCATAAGAAATATAGTCGATGGTATTGTAATAACTACATATGGTGTCAGATGGGTACTAGATTTTATAGGGTTGATTATGGGGTAAGTTATATAAATCACTATGTTGCATACCTGGCACTTATATAATGTTGTATGCAAACTGTAATAAATAAATAAATAAATAAATAAAAATAATAAAAAAAATACATCCAGTGGATCTTGACAAGAGAATTTAGAGGCACTCTTCTGAAGTATTGACACAGATAGCATTCTTATGAGGTAAAAAGGAGGAGTAATGCATATGAACAGCAAAAAGATATGCTACTAGGTTGATCGTTACTTTGGTTTCTATCGCCCTTCATCAAGTTGGAGTTCTTTTTCAACTCCCTCAGTCACTCAAGTAATGTCTTAATATCTGGACCTCAGGTCCAGTCTATGGTATCTAGCCAAAGGTTATCTCTCTCCAGCCATCTCTGGGCATTAACTTTTTTGCTTTCCCTGAATTCCGTCCAAGTCTTCTCATGATTTTTTTCTACTTGTTTTTACTCTATTTTTTTTACTCTTTATCACCTTCTTTCTGCTTCTTTACTCCCAACTTTTATTTAAAAACAAATAATATAGTTACAAAGTTCAAAAATCAAAACTGTAAAAAGGTATACATTTAGAAGTCTCATTCCCATTTCTGACTCCTGCCCCCTTTCCTATTGCCTCCTCTGGGTAACTTTTATTAATTTCTCTTTTGTCCTTTCAGTGGTTCTTTGTGCAAAATTAAGTGTGCATACACACACTTATTATCTTCCCTTATACGTAAGATAGCATAGTAAATACACTGTTCTAGACCTTGGTTTTGTAACCTCAAAGTAATATTTCTCTTTATCAGTACATAGAGGCCTTTTTTTGTTTGTTTTTACTCCTTGCTATTTAAATGTTCTCTGCCCATCTTTGATCATTTCTCCCCCACATTTAATACTTTGTACAATCACCTTGTTTAGGCTTTCTCACTACCTGGAGGGCCATATGTATTTTGAAAAATACCCACAGTTAATTTTGATATGCCCATCCCTCTGGAATAGTGTTTAAGAGATGTCAGTTTAAACTCAAGCTCTATCACTCACTTGCTATGGTAATGCTAGTCTTTAAGAGAAAAGATGTATAGGGTTACTCTTCTCCTCCCCCACCCGCACCCCTACCGCTCAAAAAAGAGTGCTGGTCTGTATTGGGAAGATTCCAGGGCACTAGGTTGAATTACAGTTATAATAGGTGACAATTTCAGAGGAGTAAAGAGGTAAGTGGTTCTTATAGGTTGTCTCCATCTCCTATTAGTGCCTTTCTGCTTGCCCTCCCTTTATAGCAGCCATGTTCTAGGATAAGAGGCTCCCGGGCATCAAGATAAATGGTCTTTCTTCCCCTCTAGCATCACTAGGTAGGGCCTCATTACATCAGTGAAGGAAGAACCACACCTGGAATGTGGGCTTTGGGGGCCTCAGGTCTATCTACCATAGGAAAATTGTTGTGAGCCAGCCTCACTACTTGCAATGAGTGGTACACTGCAGTTTGGGGCCAAAGCCTCAGCTAATATAAAAGTGTCACTTTGCTTTGTTTTATATTCCAGGCATAGATTTCCCTCGGAGACCTTCTGGAACCAGGTAATCAGGGCAGGACTCAGGTTCTGCTCTATCCTGGCCAAATACACCCTCAACCATATTGATCTCATCCTTTTATAGGTTTCCACTTCAATCTGAAACATGTAACCCTAAAAAAATAAGGTACTAGATTTAAATTTCAATTTCTTCATCTGGCAAAATGGGACCAATGATGTGATCTTTACATTTGATGTGAAGTTTAAGTGGCTTAAAGTATGCAAAGTATTTAACACAGTGCCTGGCTATTATAGCAGGTGCTCAAAAAGTTGTAGCTATTATTTTTACTATTATTTTACTATTGTTGCTCAGTCATATAGTGTAGTGGTAAAGAGCATGGATTTTGGAGTTAAACTGCTCTTTCTGGCCTTGGGTCCAGACTCTGCACTTAGTATTTATTTGACCATAGGCAAATTAGCTAAACTCTGTAAGCTTCAATTTCCTCAACCACAAAAATAGGAACAGTAGTAGTACTGCTCTCTTAGGGTCGCTGAGAGGATCCAATGAGATTGTATATGTAAAGTGCTTAACATAGAGCCTGACAATAATAAGTAACTGCTCTAACAGCATTTTAAAACCCAAACCCAACTACACTTAAATGATTTCTGCCACTTCAAATAAGGTAGGATGTATCTCTTCACATATAATTGAGGGGTGGGAGGAGGAATGGCACATTTCGCCATAAAAATGCACTCATTTAAAATTTAACAGGGTAAATGAAGAATATCACATAGGCCTCAAATGCTGCCCTATCTGTTGCCATAACCTTTGGTCATTTAGTTTGCTTTACAAGTACATGTTAACACCAAAGGGTTTGTAATATGATACACTTGAGCAAAGATGTGTAAAGGAGGTCAGCATTTTTTTTAATTTCAAGAAGCTGAGCCCTGGTTCAAGTCAGAAATGTCTCACTCTTCAAACCTAAGCTCTACATTTATGCACATGTTTTTCTTTTTTCTGTGTTATGTTACCTTTAAAACAGTAATGGGAAGGGAGTGATCATATGCCACCTGAATCCTGGTTTGGTGCTACCTTCTAAATAAGAAATTACAATTAAGTCTCATATGAAGACATCAATATATGTCTTTCTGAGGAAACAGAAAGAGAAACTGTTTAAAGTAAATAAAGGGTAGAGTGTGCATTTAGGATTTTACTTTTCTTTCAAATTTTAGATTTATGATTTAGCCTTTGTTTCAGAAAAGAAAAGCCATTTTCTTCACATTCTCTCCCAAATTTGGAGCAACAATGAACGCTTCCCTGGACAGTCCTGCACGTTTTATTGATGACAGCCAAGCTCATTTCTGAACACTAGAAGTGGGAAGATGTCAAGAGATATGGGGGGGGGCGAGGCTAACAGATCTGGGAGGGACTAAGTGACTAACTTTTCCCACAAGCCCCAAACAAGTAGTGGACTGCTTTTTAATTTTAACTCAGCCCAGCATCAACAAATCACCACTCTGGCTTTATACAGAATGTTTCCTACTTGAATAAAACAAACTTGAATACAAAAACATGAGAAGAAAAGTCAGAAACTGCCATGCTCTTATCTGTTTCCAATGAAGAGCGCTGATGTCCTTAAAGCTCCTGGGAGAGAATCAGTGGGCAGAGACTGCTGTTACTATTTCAACACAAAATAGGGAGGAATGAAAAACAATGTTTTCCAAAGTCAATCAAGGAGAGTACATGAAGAGAGTAATTACAGAAAAGACTAAAGTCTGCTAGAGTAGAATGAAGCACTAGATTATATCATTCAAAAACATTTATTAAATATAGATCACGTTACTGGACACTAAGCTACTCTCTAGGAATATGAAGATTTCTAAGCCTTGATTCTAGGGCTTGAGGAACTCATGGTTTAGGTTCTCAAATGTTAATGTGCGTATGAATCCCCTGAACACTTTGTTAAAATGCAGAAGCTTAGTCAACAAATCTGGAGTGAGGCCTGAGACTGTTAAAAGCTCAGGTGATGCTGATGCTGCTAGTATACAAACCACACTTTGAGTAGCAAGGGTGGCATCGATAAAGAAATGGGATAAAGGGTTACAGGTACTTGGAAATTATCTATAGAGTACTGCGTGAGCACCAAAGAGGGAATATGCTGTTCAACCTGAGAGTGTTAGAAGAGGCTTTATATAGGAGGAGCCAGATAAGCTGAGTTTTGTTCTCCGGTGACTGCAGGAGGAAAGTCAAGAGGTCTACATTGTAGCTCAGTGATTATGGTGAGTTGGATAGGACATCTAAACTTTCTGGCCCTCAATTTTCACATCTGTAAAATGAAGAATTAAAAAGGTCCAGACTCTTCTAAGTCCTAAAACTAGATGAGTCTAATGAGATAAAATTTTAAATCATTTAATATATGACCTGTTTAGAAGTTAGGGTGAAATAATATAAAACGTTTTTATTAATGAGCCTAACAAACTGACTTACATTTGACAAATGAGAGTACATCAATCAATAAGAAAACAGCACTTAAGTCTTACCAGCTTCTTATACTTGTTTTCTCGTATTCAGTTGCCTATTTGTTGGTGGTATATGGCTTCACAGCAGAACTACTTTAAAAGAGCACCATACTCACTTTGCTCAGCACAATAATACTTAACATTCATAAAGTACCTTTCATTTTCAAGGCACTTTAGTTTACTTGTCACATCACTTGCAAATGACTTTTCATTAGTCCCATTACAGGTGGACCGGATTAGACTGAAATCGGGAAGGCAGGTCCCAGAGGGAGGATCAGAGTGAGGTGAAAATGCCAGGGCTCTCTTTTACCTGTGCTCCTGCTCCCTCACCATCATTTTATAGGTGAGAACCCGCCCTCACCAGGAAAGCAACAAAACATTAGAAAAGGAAGAAATTTCTATTTCTGAACAGCTTGCTGGAGTTTGCCACTAAAAACCAAAATGTCAAAGGAGAGATGTAGTATAAAGGCTTTTTGTCTTCTCACGTGAGTGGGATTGATTACCTTCCACCCCCAACACTCTACAGGCAGAACACATTTTATTGTGCCTCTCTTTATTGAACTTCACAGGTGTTGCGGGTTTTACAAACTGAAGGCAGGACCTTCCACCAGCAAAAAGATTACGATTCACTTTATTGTGATACTTGCTTTATTATGGTGGTCTGGAACTGGACCCAAAATATCTCTGAGGTATTCCTGTATCTACTAAAAAATAAAAATAAAAAAAACCCCAAAAAACAAAAACCACCAAGTCAACAGTGAATGACTCCATTTTCACACAAAAAAAGTTTTCATTACTAAAATTCAAATGAAGTCTGGCTCTTTTAATGTTATACTTTTAAAGTATTTTCTAGAATGGATTTTGGAGGAGTAATCACACTCTAATTATAATATCGTCTCTTCCTATAGAGAACAGTTAAATGTGTCCCTTTTAAAAGAGAAAAGCAAATTTTAAACTCAGCACAGCGAGAATTATCCAATAAATGGGAAGTAATTTTTGCTACTGTCTTGTGCATTTCATTTTTTTCAAATGCTCTAACTATACATGTAGAAGCTTTATACATAGAAATAATAATAATAATAAATGTTATTTTAAAAACTAACCAATCTGCAGTTTCAGTACTTCTGATTTATAGGCTACAAGAGGGAGAAGAGTACAGAAGGCTGGTAAATTTGTTCATAATTTAAAAATAAGGTCCATTTGTATAAACCTGAAAGAAAATATATTACAAACAAGTCATTGTTTTCTTAAACATGGAAGAGAAAGATGTCTATTCTTAGTAAGTATTTGATCATAATAAAATGTATTTTTTAACAAATGAACTATTATACTGGAAATTTCTTAGATTAAAATAGGTTTTCTAGGGGGAGGGTAAAGTGGGTAAGGGGGATCAAATATATGGTAGCTAAATCAAACTGGACTTTGAGTGGTAAACACAATAGAATATACAGATGTCAAATGATAATGTACACCTGAAAATTATATAACTGTATTAATGTTACCCTAATAAACTTAATTTAAAAAATTTTAAAAAATAAAATAGATTTTCTACATCCTTTGTATTTCTCCAGAGTGCTTTGTGTACATGCGCACACACACACAGCATACAGCTCGTTTCTCATTAACATAAGACAGATTAGAATATTTTTTTACTTTTATCATTAAATTTGTGTCATGATCAAATTTTGGCACATGTCTGAGTAAATGTATGTTAGAGAAATGCTTTTCAAAAATTAGTGTTAAGCCATTTTCATTTTAACAACATTTATTACAAATCACATTTTATAAACACTAGATAAATTACAAAAGCCAGACATAAATACACAGAAACAAAAACAGTACTAAAAACAGAAGCAGTACTATCAAGAGAAATAAGCTAATATAATGTTTACACATATATAACTTAATAAAATTACTAATTTTTCATGAATTCAAAAGCTATTCAGAAATGAAATGTAGTATGCTATAATTACTATCAAAGTTTAGAATTATAAAAACAACAACTGTAACACTACTTATTTTAAAAAATCTTTTCAAACATTTAGAAGCCAAATGACTGTCCTTAAAGACAAATTAGACTTGGATATATGCTCTTTTCTAACTGAAGAATTTAAAATTTTAGGCATGGATTAATAGTAAATTTAGTGGAAATTTTTAAATTAAGGTCTGTCTTATATGTTATATACCTGAGTCTTTGATAAAATACCATAGATAAAATAAAGTATGTAATTTACAGTTTTGCATAACATTGTATTATATTTTTGAAAAACAAAAAGTACTGTGATTGTTTTAAATGTGAATAATGGGGTTTAATAATGTAATCATGATTAGAAGGAACATATTTAATTTAACTTAACTATGGGAAATATTAATGTCCTTTGACCATTACTTGCAAAGCTGATTTGTAAATTATGGTCAAAATTATATTAAACCTGTCACCAATTTTTATTTGCATTTTATGAAATCATTTTGATTTAAAGGAGAGGTTGATTATGTAGCTTAGAATGCTCTTATAAAAGAGATTGAAATGATGCAATGCTAATGGTTAGCACAGGGCCAGGCACAGGGTAGGTCGTCAATATTACACTTAAGTGAAAAGTCTTTTATTATTTCTGGATATCAACACAATTCAATGTAGTAGTTATACATTAATCTGAAAATATTAAAAAAACAGTTTAAACATGAAAATACATTTTTAGTAACAATCATAAGAGGAACTTTTACATGTGGCTATTTTCAGTCTTAGTTTTACCAAAATAGAATTAAAGGTTCTTTTTTAAAATAGACCTATGAAAACTAATTTCCTATTAGCTGCTATATGTGATATAGATGGTAGGTTCAGTCCCTTCTTACGAGATCAACCTCTTCACATCTTTTGAACTGATTACTTCAGATTACAACAAAACTCCTTAAAAACAGAGTTTTCCCTGGAGACTGAATCGGTCCATTTGGGGATTGGGTCCAAGAATGTGGACTTTTAAACAAGTAGCTGTCCCCTGCCTCCTGGTAAATCATTGTGGTAGTCAACCTTTGGAAAACAGTGCTTTAAAGCAACCAAAATAATTTTAACATGCTTGAACATTACTTGATATGAGTGGCATATCTAATGAAAATTAAATTTATCTAGCTTTTTAATCTGCACAGTTTATCATCATGCCTAAGTACTTCTTACCTATATATCACAAGGTTTTGTTCTAACTCTGATAGCCCATAGGAGCTGATGAGACTATAACCACCTTTTTGAAAACTGTTGGTAATTGGGCTTCTATAGTTTTAGTGTTGCATATACCTTTTCTTACCAGGAAGAAGAGTCATCTAGCAGTTGTATTTAAAAACTAAACAGGGTGGAAATTATTCAGATAATAACACTACTCACAAAGTAGTCTTTAAACAGCTATACCAACATCAGTTAGTAGAGTTACTTGCAAAACTGGTTATCAGATACCTATTAAAAAATTCAATTTACAAAGTATTATGTCACTTCTGTGTACAAAATCTCACATGCCATATTATTCAACTAGGAAGCAATTCTTTTATTTCCCTCTCTTTGATTCCCCCATCCCCACCCCACTTCCACCCCACTTCCACCCCTGACCTATGGATGTTGTCGTTTCCCCCTTAAGAACTGGATCTCTCAAGGCGGGTATCTCCTCCCACACGCTCGCGACTAGCACCCGGGGCCTGGCGCATTCGGAGCATGGTCCACGGCTCCACCTAGGGTGAGAACCCGGGACCTTCTGCATGTAAAGCAGACATGCTAACCACTACACTATGGAGCCACCCCCAGGAAGCAATTCTTAAACTGGATATGTATACATCAAAAAAATGCATATTGCATTCATTCTAATTGATCAACTAGTAACAAATCCTTTTAAATTAAAAAAGAAAGCAATGGAATGTATTTTCAAACAAATATCATGGAGCACTGAGGAAAGTTTAAATTACCAGAGATATGAAAGAATATTTAATTAGGATTAAAATCATAATCCGTTAGCCACTTCCACTTTCTAATAACAGTATCATATGCAGAGAATCAAAACTGCAAGCTTACTGAAGTGGGTTAAATAGTTTTAAAGCTGATTAAAACTACTTAATTCAATATAAACTATTTTCAAACCTCAAATAAATGATGGAGTATTCAACAATTTATTAAAAAAAATCAACTTTAATAATTTTAGCCTTAGTAAAAGCCGCTGGTAATACACAAATTGAAAGGGGCTTAATACCAAGTCCTTGGTTCCACATTGCACTTCATATTCCCATCTGTATATCAGCAAAGTTGTAAAAGCTGTCTACATCTCCAGATGCTGTCTCCTTGTTTTCTGATACAAACATCTATTTTAAATATAAAAGAAACAAAATAACTACTAGTAATCCCAAAATTCCAAAGCCCAGATTCTCCACAGAACAAAGCCACAAGCTTGTTATTTAAAAGAAATTCAAGTACATCATTTATAATATTTAATCTGTAGATTTTCTATAGAATCCATGCAATATAGTTTCAATAGCTATAATGTAAATTGAACCCTTTTAAAAGTACTTATGGTGTAATTAAGGTCTTTCATAATACTTCAGTTGTATTTTATTTCACTTGGAATTTTACTGTTTTTAAATATACAACAGTCAATATTATGAAAGCTACTGAATAAAGAGGTTTATTTAAAGAACTTAGCTCTATTTTCTAGTAGTGATCTCAATAGGTTGAGAAGCAAAATGAGATCTTTTTAAAGCTGCCAAAGACATATCACTAACCTAAAATGAACTAGTTTCTAAACAATAAAGCAGTACTCAGTAGAATCTTTCAAAAATAGCTTTTACAAAATCAGCCAGGAACTAGAAGAGACCTGAGTTCTATTCTAGTTTTATCATAAACTAGCTGTATGATGCTGAAAATTTAATAACCTCTGGGCTCGGTTTCCACATCTGTAAATGAGAAAGTTGGATTAGATAATCTTTAACTCATTTGATCTAAAAACTCCAAATCATATAACCATTTTTTCCTTTTCCTTTTCTATTCAATATATTTGCCCTCTTCCTTAGTAGTGTTGATGATAAAATGAAACAAAAGACAAAGTACTTTACATTATGCAAATTCAAGGCACCATAAGCCAAATCAGACTATAAAACCAAAAATTTTCTCTGATATGTTTATCAAAAAATAATCAGTTACATATATACTCATTTAATCCTCTTATGTGTTTGTTTTTTAAGTTATATTAAGTTATTTAGGTCTGAAATTATTGAAAACAGAACCTCATCAACATATCTAGAAAATATCTACATATAATGATTTCTAGATATAGCCCAAGTTCAATTTTTGAGGAAGCATTACTGAAACAAATAAAAATGAATACTGGGCAATGAGAGCATCCATCTAAAGTATATAATCTTAGAAATATAGATGCTCCTCAACTTACAATGGGGTCACGTCCCAATAAACCTATCTTAAGTTGAAAATACCAGAAGTTGAAAATGCACTTAATACACCTAACCTACTGAACACCATAGCTTAGCCTAGCCTACCTTAAATGTGCTCAAAACACATTAGTTTGCAGTTGGGGAAAAGCATCCAGGCCAATGAATACACTGCAGAATATCGGCTGTTTACTCTCATGATCATGTGGCTGACTGGGAGTTGAGGCTTGCTGCCACTACCCAGCATCACAAGAGACTGTGGTCCTGCGTATCACTAGAAGTATGGTTTCTACTGAATGCCTATCACTTAAAGTTGAAAAATCGTAAGTCAAACCATCATAAGTCAGGGACCACCTGTGTAACATTTTTTGATATATCAATATTTTGAAAAAAGGAAGGAGGACCTTAAGACACATTTGATGAGACTTTTTACGTTTTACTTTAAAACGTATGTGTTATTGATGGTTTTTAATAAGTAGATTCTTATTTTGTAAATTTTTAAGCAATCAAAATTTTATTTGGCAGGGAAAAACCAAAGCTTAGCTTCCCATTATTTACCATAGATTCTAAAAATCATGATTTGCTTTTTTAAAATTTCATTCAACACCAGGGCTAAAAAGTACTCTTTGACTATAAGAGAAATGAAATGAAATGAAAAGGTTTGACTGAAATATAAATGGTCAGTGAAATCTTGTACCTTGGTTCCGTTGAATACCTCGTTGACAATAATTTGACATCCTTCTACAGCACCATCTCCATTAAACTCCAAGGCAATAACAGGACCTATAAGCAAACCAAAGAAGTGGAATCTTATCAAGAATACAAATCTATTCTAAAAATTAATCTTTTTATTTTTCCTGAAGAATCTCCAGCCTCTTCTTTGGGGGCAAGAGAAAAGGAAGAAGGAAGTAGACAGATGGGACACATCACTTCAACTACTTCTTCCTACTCTAATCATAAAACAAATTAACATAGTCTCATCCCATAACGAGTACCTTCAGGGTTACTATAGGACTAGTCTCACATTTTTAAATGCTGTAAATAGTCCAGCTTTTCTGGTTTACTTTTGCCTAGAAAAATCATAAAAAGTCCACCCATTTAGCAGTACAAAAAATAGTTGACAGAATGACAAAAATTATCAAAAGCATCATAAGTAGGTTTTGCCAGGCAGCTAACCTTGCTTCCAACTCTCCTTATCAGCTAAATTCTGGGCCACCAATAATGAAGCTAGCCAAGTAGGAATTGAGACCAGAGACCAAAAGTAATGACCATCTGAAAGTATTTTTCTTGAATGTGCCTTAAAACTACATTCAAGAACCAATGATCAAGTTTTTTTTTAATTCTCCGAATAGAATATTTATGTATCCTTTCCAAGAGATTAATTTGAATACTTTTAAACCACCTGTACTTTAAATTCTGGTGTAAAGATTCATGATTTAGTTTGGCTTGGATTTAAATGTGGCATTGGCACCACCAGTGTCAAACTGCTGGCAAACATGGCCATAAGTTAGCCAAGCAAAATATGCCCTTCAATTCAATTAATATTTATTCAGCTATCACTATATTCTTAATAGATTTGCTTTTTATCTCCTATAGCAATGGAGAAGTCCTGATCTCTAGGAAATTAAAATTTCTTGAAAAAAGACATAAACCCATTAAACAAATGCAGAACAACAGAGAATAATGAAGTATTAAGTAATGAAACTAAGGTGAATGCAGTCATGTACCACAGAAGAAGGCACAAGAGAAAAGGTTACACTACACTGGGCACCAAAATAACTGAAGTCCTATGATTTAATACAGGCAACAAATACACAAAAGGCAGGATATTTAACAGTCACTTGAACAATTAGATACAGAGAATAAATTAAAGTATGAGTTTTTCAGCATCACAGTGTGTGGATCAAGATAGGTGCTGAGTAAAGAAAAGAAGGTAACTGGGGAAACTTTCCCCAGGAAAATGGATAATTCTATCTCTGAGGCAAGATATGGGTAAGATCAACCTAGACTATCTTGTTGAGCCAAAAAGCAATGAGGATATCAAAGGCCAATGGGGTTGTATCAAAAGGACACAGGAACCGGCTTGAAGGGGTTCCCAGTGGCCAAAGATGAGACATGGTGAGATCAGAGGGGAATAGACTGCAATTTATTAAAATATACCTAATATATAAAAAGTCATGAGCTCATAATGATATTTAGAAAAGAGAAAATTCACTGGACACCTATGTAGGTTGCTAAGGTATGAAATCATTACTCTGAAAACTGACACAATTATTTTCCCTTTATTTATTCTGCTTTTATGATATGGAACATGTTTCAAGTTAACCAAACAGCTCTGGTGTACAAGAATTTCTGTTAACATCCATTAATAAATGCAGAGGTAATGACATGATTAGAAAATGATCATTTAGCAACTCCTAATAAAATAACTAGATCAGGTAACAATCATCATGGTTTTAGCATCCCACAGGCAAGACTGACAGGAAACTAAAGAAGATAATACTGTCACTACCTGAAACTAACAATCAATATTAGCATCACTAAAAGTACAACGATCAAATATTATGTGCCTTTTCATTTAATGATATAGGAAATAGTGCCACCTGTGAAATATTTGTGCAAAAAAAAAAAATCCCTGAGTGTAAACAAGGCTTTGATCTAACTTCTAGTCTACAAGGATTGTAGAGGAACAAATTAAACAAACCCATGCATACTACAGGACAACTGACCAGGTTTCTTCTACAAGACAAAGGCATGAAACAAACAGGGGAGGGGGAACACCTGTTTTTGGTTAGGAGAACTATACAAAACCATATACAGTGAGTGGGCCAATTTTAGATCCGGATCAAATTAACTGTAAAAATACATAAAGAATGTTTTAGACAATTAGAGAAATTTGAATATGGACTGGGTATTAGATGATATTAAGGAATTGTTAATCATGATAGATGTGATAATATATCATGGTTACTTAAGAAAAAATACATTTTTAATTTTATTTAAGATACATATTGTAATATTTAGGGATGAAATGACAGGATATATCAAAATTTGATTAAAATATTCCAGCAAAAACGAAGAGTATAAATTATTTTTTAAAGTATGGCAAAAAGTTGCTAAAACTGGGGGATGGGCACACATTGGGTCACTGTACTCTATATTTTTGAGTAGAGATGGTATATTTGGAAGTTTGCCAAAAAATTTTAAAAGCATTTTAAACAAAATGAATTCCGAACTAAAAAGAAAAAGTCGATAATAAATGTAGAGTTTCCAGTATTGCAGAAAATAGAAAGTTTGAATTAAGGTAGAATAGGTATCTTTTTATTCAGGATCACTATAAGGAAATAAGTAGACATATTTTTTAATGTCAGAGATTTACTACTGAAAGTTCCTGTAGTCTACAAAGACAACATAATTTGGAATTCAGAAATACAATTTTGGTAGAATTACCCAGGTATGTAACTTGGTTGATATTCTTTGACTGGAATATGATGAACTTCCAATAAGTGACCTAATAATTTGCCATAAAAGAAACACTAAGAAAAGAGGTGTACAAGTATCAATTTTGATTAACGTGTGTGGATATTCCTAAATTAAAAAAAAAAAAAAACTATAGTGCTAACAATGACTTTTTAAGCTGTCTTATCTATTCATTCATTCATTCATTCATTCATTCATTCATTTATTATAGTGACATTGGTTAACGAAATCCAGTAAGTTTCAGATTTACAGTTAAGCAGTAAGGCATATGTATGTATACACACACACATACATATTTATATATTGCACTGTGTTTATTTATCTTTCTATCTAACAATAATAACTACTGTGATTATTTCAAACTGAACTATGAGGTCAACAAAGATCACTGGTCATGTTTTTATTGTTTTAATGTGAATGTCTTATCAAGTTGTTCACAGCTTTAAATCTAAATGTTCAAACTGTCATAAAAGATGTGACTTTGAGTAAAATAAAAATTACTGAATGTCCATCCTATCTAATGAACTTTTCTGTGTAATCTAATATGACCTTGGAATAAGCCGCTATCATGTCTCAATTAGATGATAGCAACAGCTTCCCAGGTGCTCTCTCTGCTTCCCCCTTAGAGCAACCAGAGTGATAAAAGTTATATTTTAGGAGAGACCGGTCAAAATGGCATAGATGAAAGAAGCTTTGTTTATCCTCTCTTGTGACCATATCAAACTTGTGACAGAAACATGGAGCAAACAGCAAGCAGAGTAGCCTGGAGTCTAGATAAACAGAAGCCCTACAACTAGGGAGAGAAATAAGAATTCGCCTTGTAACAGGTAGGAGGTAGGAAGGGACAAAGACGTAAGGCAGCTGGTCCGAGTGGCTGAGTGGTACAGAGGCTACAGCAGCAGCAGCCGGCACTGTGGGCATTCCTCCTAAAGTGGCCATGTCTATGACCGGACTTCCCTACTGACGGACCTGATTACTCTAAGCACCAGTGCTGGGTCAGCTGCTTGGGGAGCACTAGGGAAGTAAAGGGGAACACTGAGTTGTTGGATTCAGGACCGAAGGCGAAGCTTTCCCCGGGCAGAAGTGCTGGTGGTATCTATTGCTCCTCTGTTGAGCCGCCTCCCTCCCAGTGTGCTGACGCAGCACCACCATAGCTGAGACATCATCAAACTGGAAAACAGAGGTTGCTCTGCCCAGAGGATCCCTTGAAACTTCACCTCTCCTAACTCACAGCTCTACCCAAGCCACATCCAGGTGTGTTCTTGGCGATTCCTGTGCCTCCTCCTGAGGAGAGTCTGGACTCACACTGGTGGCAGCTGCCCTTGGTTTCTGGTGTGGCCTCTTGAGGCAACTCTAAGCACAGCATCTCTGGACTGCTTGCTGAATCTTAACAGGTGGCCCCAGAGGGGCACAGGCGGGGGCTTAACTTGGCCTGCAGCTGAACCCCTCTCGGGACTATGCCACTCGATATCGACTCAGGAGCTTTGCTTAGTACACAGATACACAGAAAGGCAGCCACAATGGAAAGACAAAGAAGCAGAAACCATATGAGAGAACAGAAGAGAGATCCAGGAATAATGGAGTCAAGCAATCTTAACAGATGCAGAGTTCAAGACACTGGTTATAAAGGTGCTCAATGAACTTAGGGGAAGGGTAGATAACTCAGTGAGAACTTTAACAAAGAGATAAAAAACATAAAAATGGAAATGGAAATTATAAAAGGGAACCAGTCAGAAATGAAGAACACATTATCTGAGATGGGAAATATATTAAGTGGAATAAACAAAGTGAATAAGGAAGAGGATCAAATGACCTATATTGAAGATGGGAAAACCAAGGGCACTCAATCAGAATGGCAAGAAAAAAGAAGCCAAGACTATAATAATAATCTAAGGAGCCTATTGGACACTATTAAATGTAAACACATACACGTCAAAGGGGTACTGGGGGAAAAAAAAAAAACAAGACGTTGAAGAACTAATGATGTAAAACTTCCCTAACCTTGTGAAGGAAATAGACATACAACCCCAGGAAGCTCAGAGTCCCAAAAAAAGATGAACCAAAGAGGCCCACACAAAGACACATTATAATTAAAATACCAAACGTTAAATACAAAGAGAGAATCTTAAAAGCAGCAAGAAAAATCAGTTACTTACCTACAAGGGAGCACCCATAAGACTGGTAGCTGATTTCTCAAAAGAAACTATGCAGGACAGAAGAGTTTGGCACAAAATATTCAACATGATGAAAACTCAGGATCTACAACCAAGAATATTTTATCCAACGAAGCTATCATTTTGAGTGGAAGGACAGATAAAGAGCTCCCCATACAAAAATATGCTAAAGGAATTTATTAATACCAAGGCAGTGTTACAGGAAATGTTGGAGGGACTTCTTTAAGAAGAAAATGGTAATAACTACATTCCTATCAACAAGTACCTCAAATGGAAAAGAATTAAGTGCTCCAATCAAAAGATAGGGTGGCTGAATAGATAAAAAACCAGGACTCCTAAATATGCTGCCTACAAGAGACTCACTTCAGATTAAAAGACACACACAGACTAAAAGGAAGTGGGTGGAAAAAGATATTGCCTTGATGGACCTAGATGGTGTTGCGCTAAAAGAAATGGGTCAGATAAAGACAAATATCACATGATTTCTCATACATGTGGAATCTAAAGAATAAAATCAACAACAACAACAAAAGCTGAAATAAACTCATAGATACAGACAATATTTAGAGGGATACTAGATAGGAGGGGAGTTGGGGGGACAAAAAAGGCAAAGGGATTAAGAGGTACAAATGGATAGTTGTAGAATAGACATGGAGATGTGGAGTGTAGCATGGGGAAGATGGTTAATAATGTTGTAATAAATATGTTAGGGGGAAGGGGAGTACTAAATTTAGTGGGGTGATCATTTTGCGAGTTATTTGGATCTCTGAGCACTATGCTATACAACTGAAGCTAATATATTATTGCATGCCAACTGTAATTGGAAAAAAAACTCATTGACTTGTATAATGTAAATACAAGCAACTAATTGTCTAATGTATTTCAATAAAGACGGGGAAAAAAACCTAAAACAAGTGAAAGAAAGGAAACAATATTAGAGCATACACCAGTGAATCTGAAAAGAGAAAAATCAATGAAACAAAAATCTGCTTCTTTGAAATTATTAACAAAACAATAAACCTCTATCCAGGCTGATGGGAGCGGGAGAGGACACAAATTTCCAATAGCAGGAACATAAGAGGGACATCATTACTTATCCCATAAACATCTCTATGCCCATAAATTTGATGACTTAAATGAAATGAAACAATTCTCTGAAAGACAAACTATAAACATTCACTCAAGAAGAAAAAGATATCCTGAAGATCCCTATAATAAACAAAGAAATAAAATTTATAGCTCAAATCTCCGGGCCCAGTTGGTTTAACTGGCGAATTCTGTCACACATTTAAGGAAGAAATGATACTAATTCACTATCTCTTCAAGATCACATAAGAGGAAGGACACTTCTCAACTCATTTTATGAGGCCAGCATTATACTAATATCAAGCCAGACAAAGATATTACAAGAAAAGTATAGACCAATATCCCTCATGAACAAAGATGTAAAAATCTTCAATAAAATATTAGCAAATTGAATCTGGAAATATATTAAAGGGATAATACATTTTAATGATGGGGGTTCATCTCAGAAATACAAGGCTGGTTTGACATTCGAAATCAACAGAAGTCATTCACCAGATTAAATGACTCAGTAGAAAACATGATCATCTCAATAAATGCAGAAAAAAGCATTAAAATAATTCAACATCCAAGAGTGAAAAAACCCAACAGCCTAGGAAGAGAATGAAACTCTCTTAGCCTAATAAAATGTATATATGAAAAACCGACAAGTAACATCATTCTTAATGGTGAGACTGAACACTTTTACCCTGAGATTAGTAATAGGGCAAGGATGTCCTCTTCTCACTATTCTATAGAACACCATCATGGATGTCCTAACTAACATAATAATGTTCGAAATAAAAGGCATGTCAAAGGGACAGTGGAACCAATATAAATGATCTCCCAAAGGCTAAAACTGGAGCAATTTGATAGTACTAGATTATACTCCAAAGAATAAAATACATATCCATGAGTCCCTACTGATAGATATAAATACTTGAATAAATAAATGGGAGAGAAGGGATAAATCTTTCTTACAGAAGAATTCCAAATAATGTAAGAATTCCAAATAATGTGTGTAGATATTCCCCTCCCTAGGAGGTGGAGCTTAATTCTCTTCTCCTTGAGTGTAGGCTGGTCTTAGTGACTCAACTTCTGAAGAACAGAGTGTAGAAAAGGAAAAACAAGAACTTTACAGGGTTTAGGAAACCTGGCCAGATACCAACTGAAACAAGTCACTAAGGTCAACATCACCAGTGATGTCATGTTGATATAATGCACCCTCTTCCCTAAAACCCATAATCACAGTCAAAACAAAGAAAACATCAGACAAGCCCAAATCAAAGGACAGTCTATAAAATAACTTACCAGTACTGTTCAAATGTTTCAAGGTTATGAAAAACAAGGAAAAACTAAGGAACTGTCACGGATTAGAAGAGATTAAGGAGACATGACAACTAAATGCAATGTGAGATCTTGGATTGAATTCTGGAACAGAAAAAGGATGTAAGTGGACAAACTGGTGAAATTTGAATAAATTTTAAGGTCAAATTAATAGTATTTTACTAATGTTAACTTCTTAGTTGACAAATGTGCCATGGTTATGTTAACATTGGGGGAAGCTGAGTAAAGGGTATATAGAAACTCTCTGTACTACCTTTGCAATTTTCCTACAAATCTAAAATTATTCTGATATAAAAAGTTTATTTAAAAAACAAATTAAAATGTCTGGTACTTCTCATCTCATTCAGACTAGAAGCCAAAGTCTCTACAAGGGCCTACAAGGCCCTATATTATCTGATTCCTTCTCCACTACTTCTCAGATCTTATCTATTGTGTTTGTTGAATAAATGAACGAATGACCCTCTAAAACAAAGAAACCTATGTCTGACAAATCATCAGAATCATATGGGGAATTTTTTAAAATGCAGATTCCAAAGGCAGGGAGAATGAAATTGTCATCCACTACAGTACAATAAAACGATAATAAAATAATTAAAAATAATAAAATATGTAGTAATGAATGTGGCTTTCAAATACTAAGATGATAAAATAGGAAAAAAACTAATGTCTCTAATTAGTCAATAGGGCTTTTTGAATGATGTGAAATTTTGGTATTTTTTAATAGTAATAGGAAAAACATAAATGAGAAAGAGAGGGCAATGTAAGACATGCTAGAGGCCAGAGTAAATCAAATCAGCATGTCAAGCAAATAACCACAAAATTATACCAATCATCCAGAAGGTACCTTTGTTCAGAAGAGGAAGGAAGTCAGGTGCTTTTTCCCGAAAAACCCTTTGAGCATCCTCAGCTTTCATTGACACTTCCTTTGTCTGAACTAGGAAAAAGCCTTTACCAACCATCTGTGGAAAACAAAGTTTCATTTAAATTTTAAAATGACCCGAGATTAAAAAAACAATATTTTCCCAGTCTAGTATTTTCCTGCATAAAATGTAACAGCATGCTAATTTTTGTTTTAGTTACGACTCTAATTCAGGGTGTCTGCTCTAACAGGTTTTCACATATACAAGATTCTTTCTTCTGGATGGGTGGTTCTGGTTAAGAATTAGTACTACAATGCCTACTGTTAAGATTAAGGGTCAGATAAACGTAAATGATCTCTCAAAATTTAAAATATAATTTAAAAATTTTTTTGACTGAAACTAACAGATGGAAGGTTTAGTTGGGTAATACTACAAAATGTCCAATGAGAGGAGAATGGTTAAGTAAATTATGACACATCGACATGATAAAATACCATAGTTCATTAAATATAACAAATAATAAAATGGGAGAAAGCTTATATAATTTTAAAAAGCATGATATAAATTTATAGAGTATAGCACAATAATGATAGATTACATTTATGGAGTACTTACTATGTACCAGGCAGTATTTTTTTGTACCAGGTAGTTTTATGTACTTTAAGTGTATAATACGTTTAACTCTCATGAGGTAGATACTATTATTACTATTGTGCCCTATTATTATTAGGGCACAAAATGGTTCAGAAACCTGCCCAAGGTCATATAACTATTACATAACAAAGCTGTGCTACAAACCCAAATAATCTGATTACAGACCTAATAAATTAAAAATTATTCCTAAAAACTATTCAAAGTACAGTACATTATGATTTTTAAACTTATTTCTACTCTTTATTTCTATAGTTTTCTGCAAAGAGTACATATTAATTTTTAAAATAGTTATTAAAGTAGTTTTTAAAAATGCAGTCATTCAACCATTTAATTTTTAGCAAAGTCTATTGAGTTTTGAATAGAAAAGTAACATATGCTCAATATAGTACATTTGAAAAACAAAAAATAGAAACAGAAATATCAATCAAGGTGCTACCATACAAAAATGCCACTGCCATATAGGTATACGCACTCCCTGTTACCACCCCCCGCAGTTTACTTTAGCCCCCATTACAGAAATAATACATGTTTATCGTAAAATCCATAGAACTACAAAAAAGTATACCCTTCTTTTAATCTGCTTAAGAATAACCGTAACTGTTAACGTTTTAGTATATATAATTTTCCAGACTTATCTACTTAAAAAAATCAGACACATAATCTATAAATTTTCACTTACTTGACTGTGAACATTTTCCAGCTATTCTATAAAATCAGTTTCAATGGCTGATAGTATTTCATCCTATGACTACATTATTCCATACCATTCCATCAAATTGGATTCAAACTCAAATTCTTTTTCATAGCCCTCAATGCTACCTCAGAAAAAAGAAACATACATAAAATCGTAGCAGAAAATTACATGGACATCACTGCCAGATGATGACTGCAAAGTTACTAAAATATCAGAAATCCTACATCTGTTTCTAATTTTCTAGACTGCTCATTACCTCTCATTTTATAGTCAGACACATAAACTGACAAAAGATGATTAATTCAATATATTACCTAAAAACAATGAACTATGAAACTTTATTTGAATATTTCATTGCAGATATTTGCAGACTTTTTTTCATGAAAATTCTTCTACTTTTAAAGACTTGAAAATAGTGGTAACTACCCAACTTAAATTATGCAATACTATACTTCTAAACAATTCAAACTATGTTTAATCTATTCTGTGTATATCTGTGATATAGGTTAAGAGCCAGCAAGAAATCTGATTTTCAGGTGAGAAAACTAAGCCCCAGTAACTTCTTTTGACTCCCTATTGAATGTTTTCTGCTTTACCCAGCTTTTCTGGACTTCCTACTCTCTTAAGTTTTATACTTCCTATCTCAAAAAACCATTATGCATATTTAATTTATAGAAATAATGTGAAACAAAATTCTATAATACTTGTAGGGTTTAACAAAACCAGAATTAGCAATCGCAGTTTCATTCTAAGTTGTCCTAAGAAATTTGTGTTATAATACAAGAAAGACTCGTTTTATTTTTTCCATCTCAGAATTAACTAGCTTCTACACATATTTTCCTAGGAACTTGAGCTTCATTTTAAAAAAATATGTAATCTCTCTTCTTTTTGTTCTATTTTCATTCCTTGTGATTTCAGAATTCAATAGGATAACTCTAGCCAAAAAGTCCCAGGGTTTTTCCTTCTAGGCTGAAGAGTAGTTTATCTGCTTTGACTCCATGCACTTTTGGTTACACTCCTGCTCCACCAGGCATTTATCAACTTCCTTTACCACTGAGGCAGCATAGTAGCTTCAAGCTTAAGAGTTAAGATGTGGCCTGCAAAGCCACACTGCCGGGATTTAAGTCATGGCTCTGCTGTTTACCAGCTGAATGACCTTTTGCAAGTTATTTACCCTCTCTGTGGCTCATTTCCCTTATCTGTAAAAAGAAATAATGACATCTATTTCATAGGTTGTTCTGAATTGAGTTAATTCATTTAAATCCCTTACCATAGTACTTGGTATAAACACTATATAAATGTTAGAAAAAAGCTTATTGAATTGTACAATATAAATGCAGGCAACTAGTTGTCTGTTATATTTCAATAAAGATGAAAAAATGTTAGCTATTATTATTATATTTTTATTTGTTTTAAATTATTTTGTATTCCAGAAAGACATCTAAAGAACCTCACTCTTCCTGGTTATACTGCTTTTAAGGGTACACAACAATCCCATTTTACACATTAGATACCAAAGGTTAAAAGGTTAAGAATGTCTGATGACTCATGAAGAAAGAGAGTTTGTTTTGATGGCTTTTTTCTTTAAACATGCTGTATATTCTTTATGTCCACTGTTCATTACCTACCAAAAGGAGTTAAACCTGAATAATTACATCTTTTGAAATCTGTATGTTGAGTTTTAAAAAATCAGCATATAATGAAAATATTTTCCTCTCAGATGTTAGATTAATGTGTTATTAGATAGCTCCAAGGCTAGAAACATTTTTTCTATATCTTACCAGATTCATATGATACTTTCATCAGATTGGTATAATCAAAAACGAAAATATCAAAGTCTTAAAATTATACTTCGGCTTCTGTTGTTTTGAAAACTAGACCTCAGATATACTTTGTAGATTTCAGACATGGGTTTTCTACATTGTAGTATGTAAAGCTACAGAGAGATAGTTATTTTTAGTTTTTTTCCCCCCTAAAATTGTTCCTTTTGACAGAACTGTTACGACTTTTAAAAATTCCTTTAAAAAATAGACTTGCTGAGTTTTCCATTCACTTCTCTATTTCTAGAAGCTTGATTTTCAAATACAAACAGGCTCTTCCTGAAGAACATCTGATTAATGGATAACCAATACATCATATTGTTGCCTCCCCACTGGAGCACCCATCAACACAGGTTCCCATAACCTCTACATCCCATTATTTTTCAAGTGGATGCTGCTACCCAAAAAATCCTTGTCTACTCAGAAACTCACCTGCTCATGAGCTCACAACCTCCACTATCCCAGCTCCCACCTCATTCTTCTCCACCAACCTCCCCTTCATGGCAATAGAGCAAAGGACAATAAAAAAGGTAATGTGGAGGTTGCTTTCACAGTCACCAGGGTCCAAAAGTTGTCTTTCCTAAAACTCCAAATAAATTTCCCTACTAAATAATTATAAAAGGTCATGCTTTACTATTCAGTACTACTTTTGTGAGCTTCTGTGGAAGTCATTTATTATAAAGAAGTTCTTTGAGAGCAGAGAATTTTATCAATGTATCTCCACCCCCAGCACATACTATATTTCAACAGCTCTAAGTTGCCATTAATTGTATGATGCATTTCAGATAGCAAAAAAATGCAAAAACAAATTTGCATCCTATAATTGAAATGGAGTAACTTGCACATAATAAGTGCCTAATAAATGCATACTGAATTGAATTATATTTTAATAAGCTTCTTTGGGAAAGTATTTTGAGGCCTAAGAAACCAGCTTACAGATAAATCTGTAGGGGACAGAGGACTATAACTTAAGGACTGCCTATATTTCCAATAGCCAATTTGAAAAAAATGGAAGTTCTCTGGAAAGTGGTGTGTTTCTATTTAGGTATATGTCTGTATCTCTTCTCTCTCTCCTTACCTCATCAATTAGTTTCCTGGCATTTGCAATAGTATAATCACCAGCAAATAATACCACTAAGCATGATTCATCACTGCTCTTCTGTCTCTGACCCCGGGATATGGGTACGATACTTCTGTTGGCTTCTGTGGAAACACGGACAGCTTTGAGCTCTTCGGTAGTAGGTAGAGGAACATGGTCCTGAACTACAGCATCTTCTGGAAGAAGGCTCCAGTTGAGTTCTCCTGACACAGGTGTAAAGTCATGGATATTACTCCAGGTATTATTGAAGATACTTAACCCTGCATCTTTGAACTGGAAAGCCAATTCAGGGTAGTACCATTGAAAACAGCCGAACTTGATATTTGTGGAAGACTCAATAATGGGTTGAGTAGCACAGCACAAAAAGACTTCCAGCTTTCTACAGTCACGCACACGAAACTGTTGGCAGGCTAGTGCACACTTGCAATCTCTGCAATTCCGGAAAAACACGCTGCCTTTCACGGGTCCCAGAAAAATGATGCAGTTAGTGCAGTCGTCAATAGTAACTGTAGCAGAGTGATCAAAAATATAGATGTTACAGTTCTCACAGTCTTGAATGAGAAACTGTTGTCCTGCCACCTTCCCAGGTAAGCGACCTACTGTTTCATCTTTCAGCCCACTGAATGTATAGTCTTTTGGATCAACCTGCAGGGACAAAACACAGAGCTTTAGTGTTATTAACAGTATTTAACAAATACTAATTGTTGAGTGCCATGCAGAATTCTTAGTGCTAAAATAATACGTTCCTACCTTGACTTTGCAACATAGTAAGAAAATGAACGGGACAAATTTTTTCCCAATAAATAAAAGGCAAGGGGGGGAAAAAGGTAGAGGAAACTGTTATAGATAAGGAAAGACTCAAGGACATATCAACCAATGTGTGGACATTGTTTAGATCCTGTTTCAACATACCAACTGTAAAAACACTTTTTTGAAACAATTGAGAAAATTCTCACACAGACACACAGTATACTAGATAATATTAAGGAATATTTCAGCTCTGACTCTTTTTCTTTTTCTGATGCTTCACTTTAAAACTTGTGCTTCTTTAAAAACTTCTGAAATTGGAAATACACCCAGATTGAAATACATTTATTTATCCTTCCATAAATTGATGAATGGGTCTTAGTTTATAAATCCTGACTGATTTCTGCAATATGCTCCAGAAAATGGAAAAACCTTAAGGTACAAGAATCATGAGATGTCAGAACTGGCATGTACAAATTTGATTCAAACATTTATTGAGCTATTCATACAATGTAATTTTTCAAATTTCACCATTTCCATACTTAGATAGTGTAAACTAAAGCTAACATAAGTTTTTAAAACCATATGCCTGGAATCTATTAGATTATTTTTTAAATTTTAACTGACCTATCAAAATATAGTCACTAAAAGGCCATTTTGATTTTTCCAAGTTACTTTTGAATCTACTTATACTGTTTTACCTCATGCAAAACTATTCATGCAGCAGAAACAGGCTCCCATAGATACAGTATGTAAAAATTCAATAATTTAATCATCTGAATCATCAGCAAACTAGCTTAATATGACTTATTCAATATAGCATGATAAATGTACTTATCCAGTTTTATATAATGTATTAGAAGGAGTACTGGTCTGCAGCATGAGGCAACAAAAGAGGCACTTGTTTTTTAGTCTTATTTTGTCACTTATGAGCAACATGATCTTGAAAAAGGCACTTTAACTTTCTGGATCTTCAGTCATTCAGCCATTTGAACACCCAATATGAGCCAGACATTATTTTAGGCACTAAAATGAACATAACCAACTTTTTCCATAAAAGAAGTAAAACACAAATCTAAACATGATTTAAAAATGGCCTGGCTATATAATGAGAAATGTTCAGAATATTCTGGAAATACATAGGAGGGACATTTGGGGCAGGGGAGGCAGGGGAGGTAGGAGAGTAAGACTTCCTGTACAAAGTGAGAATGAATAAGCTGGAGTTCACCAGGTAAAATGGGTGGGAGTAGAGGATCCTCCCTTCCCATGCCAGATGAAAGTGATACTGGAATGGAAGCAGATAAAGCTAGAGAAGTAGGCAGGGGCTCTATTATAAAGCTTAGAAGTTATCTATGGGCAATAGGCTACTACAAAAGGATTATTCTGGTAAGAATAAGGAAAAGTAGAACATGGATCTCAGAGGGTGTTGCAGTCATCTTATTTATTAGGGAAGAGGAAGATGGGTTTAAGGCTGAAGGATGTGTCAAAAATGATTCCTAGTTCTCTAGTCCAGTGTTTTCCAACACAATCCACACTAGTACAATCTTCAGTACAGCCCAATACACATAATTATGAGTATCTGTGCATGCACACATACCAAGGAATTAAAATTTCACAAAATAATACATATCCTTATTTTGTATTAAGGCCCCTGTTATTTTCTATTACCCTACCTACAGGTTTGAAAAAACAAAACACAGAAAACAAAAAAAAAGGAAACACACACACACACACACATATATACACACATACAGTGTTCCATTTTGGTCTCTACCAAGATACTGAACTAGCATAGTTTCTGGCTTCCCACTGCCCAAGATCAACCCCAAAGGGACCAAGTAAGAAAAGTACCAAGAAAAGGGGCAACTATGAGAAATCCCTATGGTGGAACATGGGAGGGTAAAATAGAAAAGGAACTGCTGCAGTTTCTGCTTTTGCTTCTCCTGTCCCAAATATTGAGACAATAGTGCATCCTCCACACCATCTGGTCCAAACTTCCTTCAGAGTAAGTTCAGGGCAGAGCAGAAATGCTGTGATGCTGAAGAGCTGAGAATAAACAGGTAGGAACTAACTTTGACAGTCCTTCAGAACCTCTGCAAACTCTGATAATTGGTGAATTAAAATCTAAGGTGTATCTTCTAATGCTCTTTCTCTCAAATATTCATTGCTCAAGTAGACTGAAAAAATAAAATCGACAAGAATATAGAGGACCCGAACCACACAATGAATAAATTAGAGTTCTACATCTAACAAGTAGAGTATACTCACATTTTTTCTTAAGCATACATTAAAAGTTTTTTTTAAAATCACATACTAGATCATAAAAAAGCCTCAACAAATTTTAAATAATAGATAACTTACAGGCCATGATACAGGATCAACATGCAATTAAGTTAGAAGTTAATAACAAAAGATATATTAAAAAATCCTTGCTTCTTGAAGATTTAAAAAACACACTGCTAAATAACTCATGGGTTAAAGAAGAAATTATAATCAAAATCTAAAAATACTTAGAATTAAATGTTAAGATACCACATATTGGATGAAATAAAAATGGTGCTTTGAAGATCTATAACCGTAAATAGCTACAATAAAAACTCTCAAAATTAATGGGTTAAATGTCCATCTTAGGAATTATTATACAATAAACAATAAACTGACAGAAAGTAGAAGGAAAAAAGATGAAAATAATCACAGTTATTAATGATTTAGAAATCAAATATACGATAGAAAACATCAGCAAACCCCTAAATAGCTTTTTGGCAAACTTCTGGCAAGAGTGATCAAGAAAAGAACAAAAACATACAAACAGTAGAAATGAAAAGAGAAATATAACTAGAAAGTAGAAGTTAAAAAAAGAATAACAACTATATATCAACAATTTAAAAATAAAATGAACAAATCTCAAAAATAACTTATCAAGAAGTTAAAAGCATAAATAAAAAGCTTCTGTAAATATGCTTGCCATACAGACCGAAGGGCAGGGTGACCTTGAAATTAACTAAAGACTTATCCTCCCTTTTGTTTGTTCTATCTAGATAACAGAGGTATTGCCTGAGTTCCTGTCTGAAAATCAGCTTTGTAACTCTTTGTAACTGCTTGTAACCCATAGCAACTCCCGTACTTTGTAACTGCCTGAGGACAAATTAACCAATTGGCTCATGCCAACTGGCCAAAATGTAACTGCATGGATAAGCCCTATAAAAGCAAATTTGCATCTGAGTTCGGGGCCCAGATCTTAAGAGTGCTAGCTCTTCTGAGACTGTTGGCATAATAAACCTGAGTTCTCCAACTCTCTGAGAGGAGCTTGATTTCTTGCCGGTCTGATTTTTGCAACATTTCTGCAACTTCTGCAATGATATCGACTTATGTTTTTGTCTTAACTCCTATCACCCTCCTGTGGGAACTTTATCTTCAGTAGATCTGAAGCACTTGCTGTGACTTGTCTATGCCCTCTGTTTTTCCAATGTCCAGAAGGTCCTCTCCTAGTTCTACTTGCCTACCTGTCCAACTTTTTCTGTGAAGCTTTCCCGTTCCCTCAACCAGAAGCCTGCTCTCTTTTTCTGAGCACCTACATTACATTAAATACCAGTCTATGTCCCCTACTGTATTGTAAGCTTTGGGCTAGAATCCTGTAACCAATCTTTTTAAAACTGAAACATTTCCTCCAAAACTACTTCCTACCCACCTTTATTTTTCTCCAAAACACTTAGCTTCCTTTTAACACACTATATATGAATTATATTTATTGTCTGTCTTCCCCTTGCCCTCAATTAGATTATGTTTTGTTCACCCCTATTTCTCCCTGTACCTAGAATAGTCCCTGGCACCACAGAGGCACTCCATACATCCTTGTTGAATCCATTTTAACTATTTAATCTTCATTATCTCAGAGTATAACCTGAGGTAGGTGATCTCCAGCTGTCTCTTAAGTAAACAAATGTGAAAGGTAACTGAGTTTGATAATCACACACTTCTCCACACCCCATTCTCCATTCCATCCCCAAAGACTTTGATATTGATCAATAACCACATGGTATTCTTAGGGACATTCAGTTCACTGTTCAAGTTGGCTGACTTCTGAGTAGTAAGGTAAAATAATTATAAACAAAGCCATGCAGAGGCACTCCTTTCTAATGCCAATCCTGGGTCTCTCCTGTTTACATTCTCTTCTCTCCCATACCTGCAGTAAAAGGAAGCTGAGAGTACCTTCCAGGTGAAAGAGTCAGTGCAAGGGGGTGGGAATGTGGACATGGAGTACACTATGGGATCTTGATCTAGCCCAGGTCTTAAAGTGGAAAAAGGAACATGCAAGGGTGGTTTAAGTCAGTCCTGATTTAAGTCTTAAGGAGGGTAAAAACATTCTCTGGTCTTCCTCAGCTTGTCTTCTTGGTACCAATCTACCTCCCACAGCGGGAGTAAGAAGATCAAGATTGCCACCAATAGGTGTAAAGAAAAGGAGGCAAGGAGTTGTTGTGTCTCTACTAAGGCCTCAAACTCAATGGGCAAGAGGAATCTTTAACATTCAGGTTATCATTTATTTCACTGTACCAGAAACTCCTTAAAACTTTTATGTAAAATTTTGTGTGTATTTTCCTGGGGAGTTGATTTAGAGTTTAAGATTCTGGCCAAATTATCCTTGCCTAAGACACAGATAACAAGTCCGAACATTTTCAAGCATATTTATGAGAATTAAGTAGGTAAAAAACCAATGTTTGGATAAAAATAAAAATAACAGTTAATATCCATTATTTAAAGGAACTTAGCTATTTATTTTTTTGCATGGGAAATTATATGTATTATAAGATGTATAGTATTTAACAGAAATTTCAACTATATTATATTATAGTTAGTACTGTATCAGTAGTTGTTTAGACTTGTTGCAAATGCAGAAATGTATTAACTTCAAAATTACTGAGCTGCTGACTTAGTCTGCTTGGGCTGTGCTATGGACTGAAACTTTGTGTTCTCTCAAAATTCATATGTTGAAGTCCTAAACCCCCAATGTAGTGATATTTGGAGGTGGGGCCTTTTGGAGGTAATTAAGTTCGGATGAGGGCATGAGGGTGGGGGCCTCATAATGGAGGGAAGAGGAAGAGGAGGAGAAAGAGGAAGAAGAGGAAAAAAGGAGGGAAAGGAGATCTCTCTTTTTCCACCTCCTTCCCTCCATCCCTTCCCCCTCCCCTTCCTTCTCTTCCTCTCCTTTCCTATCTATGCACAAGCACCCAGGAAAGTCCATATAAGCACCCAGCAAGAAGGTGACTGACTACAGGAAATGGACATTCACCAATGAGAACTGCAGAACTCTTAGCACATTGCAACGCCATCCAAAGCCCTGCACTGAGACTTGACCAAACTCTAGCATGGCTTCTATCAACACAAAATCGTGTCCCTAGGATGACTCCAGCCCTCCCCTCCTATCCCCCATTAAAATGCCTGCCTGAGAAAGCTCAATCCTGTCAGGGAGATTTGCTACTGGTCTAGCCAACACCTGATAATCGGTCCTGATAGCCCTTTTTCAGAGCATTTACTAAAAAGGGCTTACAATTGTGAATATGTATGTCTTGCAACTCAGAAATATCTTTCTAAAGGACCTGAGAGCCATTCCTTTGAAATATAATTATCAGGAAGAATACGGCCTCTGTCTACTAGTCTCTGTGGGAAGATAGAATCCTAATTTTGATAACGGCCAGTTAACAAACATACCTGGCCTAATCACATTTACATTGACCAACTCTTTTAATTTTCACTTCGTAATTTTCCCTGACTTTACTGAGGCCCTGCTTTCTTCCCACCCCCATTCTCCCTTTAAGTCACCCAAATTGGAACAGAGCTCAGCTTTTTCCCCTATTGTCAGTAGTTACTGAATAAAATATGTTTTCAGCGCTTTAACTAATGTCCAGCTGTATTTATCTTTGATACCAGACACTTGATCTACTGGAACTCAATCCTGGACTCCAGAATTATGAGAAACAAATTTCTGTTGTTTAAGCCATCCAATGTATGATCAGGTCCCCATCTTTATGACCTCATTTAACTTTAATTACTTCTTTAGAGGCCCCATCTCCAAATACAGCCACAATGGGAGTTAGGACTTCAACATATGAATTGGGAGGGTGAGGAGACACAAACATTCAGTCCATAACATCTGCCGATGCTAAAGGAGTTCAATGTAATTTACTCTTAGTGTTTCCTCTGGACACCTCAGTTCATAGGGGAGAAAATCCTATAGGTAAAGGTCCTATAGTTAAAGAGTTCTACAATATGAAATTATCTGGACTGTCAATATGGTCTACAAAGAAGAAACTTGGGATTTATGTTGCTGTACTTTCTCAACAATTCCTGCAAGTTCTTCAAAAACAAAAATAATAAATAATCTGAAGCTTAGTTTCATTATTTTACAAAAGTTACTAGTTCTCGAATAAAGTGCCTAAAATCACAAACATGGAAAGCTCATATGATAAACTACTTTTTTACAAGAGCCACTTATTAAGTGAGCTTAGTTTAGGCTGTATTTCTTACTACAATCCATAAAAGATAGTGGATATACTTTTGAAATCAAAGAAACATTTTAAGAGTTGGAATTCACTTGATACAGCTACTAAACTAAGTTAAGCATTATTTTCCCAACAGAAAGAATCTTATTCTTTTACTAATCAGTGATGCAAATTTTTCATTAAAATTCATATCCATGGTTAAACTTCCATAATGATAATCCGAGATGAAATAATGGAATTTGTTAATTTTAATGGAAATCCAGTCTGGGTAGTAGTCCAAAATAAGACTCAGGAGTATAAGCAGCATTATATAGGTACCAGCCACCATTCTAAGTGCTTAATAATCATTCACTCAATCCCCATAAAAACTCTTATGAGCATTGTGTACTATATAATTATCTGCTTTATAGATGAGAAAATTGAGGCCCCAGAGGCTAAATAACTTGCCCAAGATCACACAGTAAGTGCTTGAGCTCAGTCTCAGACTAAGGCAGTGGCAGTCTGGCAACTTAGTACACACCCTTATTCAAATAGAAACCAATGTTTACTAGGCACGAAAATTAGTGGAACGTAATGGAGAGTTCAAAAATAGACATATATATATTGACAAAGGTGCAAAGGCAATTCAATAAAGGACAGTCTTTTCAACAAATGGTGGTGGAACAATTGGACATCTACATGGAAAAAAATACAAAAAGAATCTCCCATACTTTGCATCATATATAACAATTAATTCAAAATGGATCATAGGACCTACATATAAAACCAAAAACTCTAAAATGTCTAGAAGAAAACAGGAGAAAATTTTTGTAATCTTGGTTAGGCAAAGATTTCCTAGATGTGAAACCAAATATGCAATCCAAAAAAGAAAAAAATTGAAAATTGGACTTTCATCAAAACTGATAACTTATGTTCTTCAAAAAACACTGTTAAGAGAAGACAAGTCATTAATTGGGGGAAAAATTTGAAAACACACATATGACAAGGGATTTGTATTTAGGATATATAAAGAACTCTTAAAACTCAACAATAAGAAAACAAATGACCCAGTAAAAAATGGTAAAAGTGCTTTGATAAACACTTCACCAAAAAAAATATACAGATGGCAAAGAAGTACATGAAAAAATGCTCAACATCACTATTCATTGGGAAATGCAAATTAAACCACAAATGCAATACCACTACAGGCCTATTAGAATGGCTAATTTTTTTTTAAACTGACCATATCAAGTGCTGGTGAGGATGCAGAGCAACTTGATCACTCATACATTGCTGATGAGAATGAAAAATGGTATAGTGGAAAATTATTGGAAAATAATTTGGCAGTTTCTTATAAAGTTTAATATAAAATTTCCATATGACTCAGCAATCCCACTTCTAGGTATTCACCAACTGAAATAAAACTTATGTTCACTCATAAACCTGTATGCAAATGTTTATGGTAGCTTTATTCATTATTACCAAAATTACAAACAATCCAAATGTCCTTCAACTGGTGAACAGATAAACAAACATGGTACCATCCTATATTGGAATACTACTCAGCAATAAAAGGAATTCCCGATATATGCAATGACATGAATGAATCTTAAATGTATCATGCTAAGTGAAAGAAGCCAGACTCAAAAGGCTATACACCATATGATTTCATTTATATGACATTCTCAAAAAGACAAAACTATAGGGATAAAAAAACTGATCAGAGGCTGGGGGCAGGGCAGATTATAAAGGAGCATGATGAAATTTGGGCGGGGGGATGATGGAACTTTTCTATATCTTGATTGTGGTGGTAGTTACATGGCTGTATTTGTCAAAACTCAAAGAACTGTATACTTAAAAGGGTAAATTTTATTGTATATAAATTATACTTCAATTAAAATAAATTACTTAAAATGTAAACATTGTTAAGTCAGTTTCAGAGCTACATAGCTATGTAGCTGAAAGGTTATTTCACAAATGAAAATGGCAGTGCCATATAATTATAGAATTAACATCTAATCTAATCTTAATCTAATTTTACATCTCATCACATTCCTTTTGTTCACCCAGGTTTGCCTGAATTCTTCTAGCAATGCTTACCTCCTCCTCTATCCTCGCCGCCTCTGAGATGCTCAAAGAATTAGAGAACCAGAAGGGATCTTAGGAAACTGAGGGTATGGGGAAGCTAAAGGACTTTATTGGTGAGGTGTAATAGAGTGCAGAGTACCTCAGTCCCACACACTTTCCACTCCCTGTGCTTTTTCCCTTTATCAAAACTTTATGAGTGTAGAAGCTGGAACACTCTTATACTACTAGAAATGTAAAATGGTGCAGACACTTTGAAAAACAGTTTGGCAGATCCTCAAAAAGTCAAACATGGAGTTATTATATGATCCAGGAATTCCACTCTTAGATATATACCCAAGAGAAATAAAAACATATGGCTACACAAAAACTTGTACATAAATATCCTTAGCAGCATTATTTGTCATGGTCAAAAAGTAGAAACAACCTGAATGTCCATCAACTGATGAATAGATAAATAAATAAAATGGATAAAATTTATTTATATATAAAAACAAGATGTAGTATATCCAGACAATGGAGTATTATTCAGCAATAAAAAGGAATAAAGTACTGAAACATGCTACAATATGGATGAATCTCAAAAACATGCTAAGTGAAAGAAGCTGGTCACAAAAGACCACATAGTGTATTATTCCATTGATAAATGTTCAAAACAATGAAATCTATAGTAATAGAAAGTAAAAGTGTGTTTCCAGGGACTGGGGAGAGGGAGAGTGAGTATGGGTTTCTTCTGTGGGGGATGAAAATGTTCTAAAATTAGATCATAGTGATACTAACATAACCCTCTGAACTTATTAAAACTATTGAATTGTATACTTTAAATGGGTGAATTGTATAGTATATGAATTGTATCTCAAAGTTATTTTTTAAATGAATAAAGAACTATTTATTTCCTTAAAAAACAACTTTACATAAAGGATTTAAAACATGTTGACAAATTCTTTGATACTTCTCCTATCAAGAGGTCCCCTCCCTTTGGATGTGGGTAGACATTGTGACTGCCTCAACCTACAGAATGTGGCAAAAGTAACACTAGGTCACTTAAGAGGCTAGTTAGAAAAAGCTATGCAGCTTCTACCAGTCTCTGAGGAGACTTGTTCTTGGAACTCAGTCATCATGCTGTGCGCAAGCCTAGATGAAGAGGCCCCTGGCCCTCCGCCCCAGCTGAGCTCCCAGTGGAAAGCCAGCATCAACTTGACAGCCAGCTCTGTGATTAAGCCATACTGAAAGCAGATCCTCCAGCCCCAAGTCAAGCTGCCCCAGCTGATGATACATAGAGCAGAGAGCCAACCCTGCCAAGCCCCACACAAACTGCAGAGCTATGAACAAAATAAGTACTTGCCATTATTCTAAGCCATTAAGTTTTGGGGTGTTTTGGTATGCAGCAATGGATAACTAGAATTTCGCACATACTTAAAAGGCTAAAAACAGCATCTAGGCCCCAACTCAATGCAGACACTTCTTTTTGTCTGAATGTTTTCACTAACATGGAGATCAGTTCCTCACAAAGTCACACTTCAATTGATGAACATTTCTGTGAATTATGATCTGCCTTATGTTAAGACTCGTTCTGCCCTGCCCAACCTCTGGTCCACGATCTATCCTCAGAGGTGACTATTACCATCTAACTCTCTTGCTCAGAACAGGCCTTTACCTTATTAAATAGTAGAAAAATCTTTAGCACTGTCCCATTTTATCGCTGAGGAATCTGAAATGCACAAATTGGCTGCTTTATCCAAAGTTCCACAACAGGCACTACATAAAATGCAGTTACTTTAATCTCTGGTATAAGGCTTTTGTTCAGTGTTGTTTCTATCAAATATGAGACAAATGTAATGGATACAAGATAGGCTATCCTCAAAATTATAATTTTTATACTTACGCCATCATTTCTATCATCTAGAAGGGGTACTGGTATGACTATCTGAAAAATGAAAACTGCTTTTCTGTACCACTCATCTTCCCTTTGTTTTTATTTAAATATTTCCTGTTTCAACTCAAAAAAGCCAGTCAGCTCTTTTGAATAAATAAGGGCAGGGATAATTCTTATAATTTTGAATCTTCCTTGGTGTTTGAGTACATATTCATAGAATAATTTGCCTAGATATGGGAGGCAGCATACAGATAACAAGGATAAAAGCATTTATTTCCAAATGATTTAAACACAGATCTTACAATCCAAAAATATTTCTCATCATGTCAATGTCGTAATTGTACAGTAAGCTTTTTTCTTTTTCACAGTGGCAATAGAAAATGAATGTCTTACACTGTTGATTACAGTATATCAGTTGCCATGACAACACTTAGTCTCGAACATTCTTTCTAATTGAGACAATTTCTCCTAGCTTTAGTTCCCTAAGACTGACCCAATTACGCAACTCAAAATCCAAAACCCAGAGGGTACCTCTCAGTAAAGACACTCTGATTACGGAACCTAAGGAAAAATTAAACATGACTTTTCCAAGTTGTGAGGAAACTTTTCAGGCAACACATTTTGTTTTTATACCTAAAGTTTTACAAGCTGAATGCTAATTGTCCAATAAAACTTTAAAACTGTATATGCTATACTCCATGATCACATTATAGGACCCTAACCTTTTAATACAAACCATTCTGTTAATATACATGCAACATATCTCATGTATGTTCTATGCGCTGTATTTGCATTCTATTCCTTTTAAGGTACAGTTAAAATCTGAGAGCAAGCAAGACCATGCTAACCTCAGTAAAAGCATCATTAGACTAATATAGAACATTTCTACACTAGCCAAAATTAGCCTCATGAGAAGGAACTAGAAAAAAAATCATGTAAATCTTTAAAATCATATAAAATTTAGCAGGCTATCATAATGAGGCACCCTAGAGTGAATTCCCAGTAATTCTAAAAAAAAAAAAAAAAAAATTCCCAAAAGAAAAACCAGTGATGGAAAAAGTGTTATCTCCACTGTCTCAAAATATAAGCCAGTAATTCTTTCTCTAATAGTACAAAAGATTTTAAAACTGGGCTGTTTTCAGAATAAAATTCTCATTTAGAAAAATTTTGATTAGTTGAGTTGATCAAGATTTTAACTTTTATTATACACATATCCATAAGCATGAGCTTATTTCACATACCCAGTAACATCTCTTACATCTCTACAACTACAGTACCTTGTAGTGGTCTCAAAAAATGTTCCCTGCAAGCTCAAAACAATGTCTACAATTGAAAGTTTACTATATGCTCATTGAGGTGCAGGGGCCGGGGAGCTTAGATGTTGGTGTCCACTATTTTATTTTTCAACGTGTTTACTTAGCCAAAGGGCAAAAGAAAAAAAATCACAGAACATATCCATTTATCTAAAAGGAGAAAGATTAACATGAGATTCCAACTAACCTGAACATCACGTTAATGAAGGTTAACTGTAAGACAATTTATTAGGAAGTAATGAGTCAGAAGGCAACCAAGATTACTCTAAATAAAAAACAAAAGCACTTAAGTTTAGTTCTGGGCTATGATTTCAAAACAAAAAGCTAAAATAAAAATAAATACACAACCTTCTCTATGGCAGACAGTTCAAGCTTAAACAACATTGTTAGAAACACTAATAGGGCTGAGGAAATGAAATTTTTAAAAACTGTACACCAAATAATTTTAAACAATAGGTAAGATATTCTTGTATGACAGAAAGCACAGTATTTCCCATTCCAACATTACAAAATGCTACTACAAGTAGGAATAAGAGAGAATAAATATACCATGTAACCCAAGAAGGATCTGAGAAACAGGGGCAGAAAGATGAGGCTGAGAAGTCTGCAAAAAGTACCCGCTTTCTTAAATGTGACACTTGGAGAACTGAGTTTACATGAATAAATTCTGCTAGGGACTGGAAATCACACAGGCAGGTCTATGAAATCAAAACATAAGAAATTTACTATAAAGCATTTATGAATAAAGGTATGTTACATTAACCAAGGAGTTAACAGTTCATAACACTCATTTAAAAAATCTCTCATTTTGTTTGGAAAAGTAATCGGTAAATCTATCAAAGTATTTTACTAAATACAAATGGAGAACTATGTAGAAAGAGGAAGCATTATGAAATTCATGACTAAGTGTGCTTTGTGCAAGACCAGTGGACATTTTCAAAGCCTTTTCGTTTCTGGCTATATATAAAAGTAAAAATTTGAGCATTTTCATTCATTTAAAGCAATAGTAAATACTGTCCAGTTTATGCTGGTTATTTTCACCATACAGACTTAACACACATTCCAAGACAGATTCAATTTTCATTATTCCGTTCGGGTAACTGGAAGAGGAGGGAAAGCAAAGTTGTACATTAAATAGTTCACTTCGTAAATGAGAAAATTCAGCAGTGGAATATACCATTAAGTACCAAAGAGATTTACTGGCTAGGTCAGACAAAAGAGAAAACAGCCCCAAGAGAGAACATAAGCCGCAAAGAGATGAGAATCAGTCCCATGTGTAACTTGAGGACTGGACAAAACGCCGCTTGGCGCTGTGGGAAAAATGAGCAGATTTGAGATTCTGGGCTCTGCTCGCTCTTCTTCCTCCTCTCGAGTCCATCTTGGGACCGGAGGCCTGGGTGTGGAGTGGAGGGAAAGCCCCGAGGGGTCCGTCTACCCGGACAGTGAAGTCTAAGGCCCCTTTCAACACTGCACAGTCCTCCGTAGCGCCCTCTCTAGCACTGTATTTCATGGCTCACCTAAAAGTCATTCACTCCGACTTCAACTACGAGAAGGAGAAGGCGCGAGGGAGAGAGAGAGAAATAGAGAGAGGAGGAGGAGAGAGAGAGATCGAGAGAGAGAGACATCTGTTTGGGTCGGCCCCGTCAGCCCTACCAGGCCTGCAAGGGACCCTCGTGGATTGGCTCCGGAGGGCTGAGACCAGATGCTACGGGCTCTGGTTACCTTCTCTCGCTGGTCCCAGCTGTACTGCTTTGGCCGTTCCTCCTCGCCCTGGGGCTGCGACTCCTTCTCAGCCTTCTGCTTCTTGGAGAAGAAGCAGCCCATGGTCCCTGCCCGCAGGTCTCCCAGCCGCACTCCTCTCGGCCCGCTCGCTCAGGCACCTCCTGGATTGTGGCGTGAACCCCGGGAGCCTGGGCCCCGCAGGTCTCTGGGCACAGCCTCGCGGAACCGCCCAGACACCCGCAGCCTCGGTTACCCGCGAGGCCCAACACTTCTTTCTCTCTCTCTCTCTCTCTCTTTTTTTTTTTTCTCTCAGTTGCCCTGACGACCAGCCACATCCAATGACCGCTCAGCGCGCGGTGAGCCAATCAAAGCCCCGCGAGCAGTCCTGTGCGACCTATGAAAAGAGGTCTATGCACTCACACAACCAATCAGCGCCCGGCTCCTGCGCGGCCCCCAGGGGCTGGCCCGGCCAGCTCTGGCGCACGCACAGCGGATCCCGCCCCCAGTTCTGCACGGCCCTCCCAGGTCTCAGTGGGGCTCTTTAGCTGCTGGGAGTACCGGCTATGTAGCCTAGTGTTTTTGCCTTTGGTTCTCAGTTTTCAAGTCCGAGGTGTGGAAGGGAACCTTAGTCGAACGTTGAACGTCAGTTTAATAATGCAAATGGTGAGGGAACAGAAATTGCTGCTGGCACAGGAAGGGGCCCTGAAATTCGTATTCCTCATTGCTTCCCCTCTTCACCCATTCTCTGCCCCTACATCGTCTGTCTGGCCAATGTCACCCTTATAAGAAACTTCACCAACAACCTCCCTCTTTGCCTTCTCTTCTGTGCTTTCTTAATACTTCCACATATCACTCTAAAATTGCGCAAGTATTTAGTAAAGTAATTATTTGTATATCTTCTCCCTATCAGAACTGCGAATTTCTTAGGACTCAAAAACCTATGTTAATGGCATATACCTTTGAATTCTCTAGGCCTGGCCCAACTCCATAGTAGGTGCTCAATAAAACGTTTGTCAAATGAATGTATGAATGAATGCTTGCACGCTAGTGAAGGAGGCATTTATAACTTTTTTCATATTCCTTCCCAAAGAAACTGACTGACGTGTGGGCGGGGGGAGCAGGGAAATGGTAAAGGCGTTCTCATGGAGTTTATAGTCTAGTTCAGGACATAAGCATTGTTATATAAATAATCAGATCTCTTCTAAACAAATGGCATAGGGTTTGTCTGGCTATTAAAATACAATATACATGTATTGCTAATGTAATAGAAAAGATGAGTTGTTGGTTTAATTCTAAGAGCATGGTATTTTGACATCTTTGTAGGACATTAAATGCAGATCGGTTCAGGTTTAAATTTGGTGATCATTTTACTTTCACACACTTATTCACATCTAGTATGTATCCTAAATGAGTTTCTGACTTAATTTGAGCATTAAGACTGTTCCCTTTTTCACTTCCTATCTTTTATTGCACAATCAGGAAGGAAAATGCATGTGCTCAGGTATTAGAAATTTCTGCAAATTTAAGCTACAGATCTTAGGCAATGGTATCTTCACCCAGTGCATACTTTTGCTTTTTCAGAGGGGCCCTTAAACAAAAGTGAAGATAAAGTCCTCTTTCTGTTAAATTCCATTCTACCATCACCCCTGACCAAAAGTAAAATATAGGAAAATTAATTTAAATTAAAAAAACTGAGGATTAGAAAGCCAGTGAACAGAGCTAGTGCTAGAGCTCTCTCATACTCTTTCTTTCTCTCTTTCTTACTCTTCCTTTCTTTACTCCCTTTTTCTCCCCAATGGATTCTCACCACCACTTTTTTTCTGCAAACTAGCGTTCTTTACTTACTGGCATATACATAGCTGAGAACAGCCATCCCACCCTGATTCCTCATGGCCTTTCTGTCCAAATGCATGCTACAATCTCTTTATATCTTAGTTCAGATTCTCAAGGGAGATAACCAGATAAATTGCTGACCAATCAGTAATAGAATGGTTACCCATCGATCAAGTGTACACCCCTGGTCTAAATGTTGTAGCTGTAGGGATGAGTTCCATATTACAAACATGGGTGGAGAGCAGATCCTGAAAATGGAACATGTTCTGGCAGCTCCAACTCTGCAGAGGCCAGACAGAAATTGGTTGCTCCTTCTGCCTATATGCTCCCTGTTCCTGCTGCTACTTACACTTTTGTTGTGATTTCTTTTCTATAGAAAGCTGCCCTTAATGTTCAGCTTAATGGATATGTTCATCTATATTAAACAGTTGAGTTGTGGAGTTTAACCTGGCCTCAGACGCTGGAGATGGTCTAGGTCCACTATGTGTCTTGACCATAGAAGTGACATAGTTACCTCTTAGAAGATAGTACTGGAGAGGTATGTCTCTGTACCATGGAAAAGTTAGTTGCCCTAGCAACAACGGCTAGGAAAGTCCCTATTCTTGAGTTGACCTGACACATGCTCGCTCTGCGCTCACCTAAGGAAACACTTTTACAAGTGAAGGAGAAGGGAGGGGAATAGTGTTTCCATTATCTATTGTGTAACAAACCACCTGAAACTCAATGGTTTAAAACAATGATTATTTATTTTGCTCATGAATCTGCAGTTTAGGCAGGGCTTAGTGGGTACAACTCAATTCTGTTCCATGCTACACTCAGAGCCTCAGTTGGGATGACTTGAATGGCTGGGGAACTGGCCAGGAATCATTCTACATGAAATCTCAGGGCCTCTCCATGTGATCTTTCCAGCAAGGTGGCCTTAGGGTAGTTGGACTTCACATATTATGTTGAGGGCTTCAAGAATGACCATTCCAAAAGATCAAGGCAGAAGCTACAAGGTTTCTTATGATGTAATCTCAGAAGTCATGCAACATCACTTCCACTGGATTCTATTGGTCACACAGGGCTGGTCTTGATTCACGAAGCGAGAGGACTAAACAAGGAAATGAATACTGGAAGGCATAGATCTTTGGAGTGTCATCTCAGAGACTGGCTACCACAGTGAGAATCGATTCTGTCAATAGTATTATATGTGAACTGAAGAAGAGGATTGGAAGGTTAAAAAAATTGTACAGGCAGATAACTTTTTTTTTCTATTAATAGATTTTCGAGCCAACGTTTCTTCTCATATTTAGTTTTTAAGTAGTTCTTAACAATTTTCTTTTACCAACTTATTGACCAGTTCTGATTATTTTGAAAAGCATCAAAAATTGTTTGCAATCAAGTTATAAAACTGTATATTTTTCTGACCACTCTTAGCATAGGGTATCTTGTTCACTGTTAGTAAAATTCTTAATGTAAGCCGAGTAAAAATATTTGGAAGTTAGTACAAAAGAGGCATACCAGGGAAAACAGATTTCTAACTCAGATGAGGGTGAGGAGGGTGGAAGAGTCAAGAAAGGCTTCTCAGAAATGAATAGCTTTAGCAGTATAAAATAAAAAAATAATTCCAGTAACTTTTTACAGCAAAGCAGTTACAATGGAAACTATTTAAAAAAATAGTTTCTGGACTAAAAGAAAAACCTTTTTCTAGTGAAATTTCCATCTTCCAAATATTCATTTCAATACTTTTCAGGAAAGGGACAAATTGATAAAATTAAAACCATGGAGCGAATCAGTGTTCATTCATAAAATTTGTTTTTATCCTTCAGAGTTTATTAATAAAGGAGAGCTACTTCCCATTTCACCCAAGCTAAATGAGATATTATATTTCCTAGTTTCCTCTACATGTGTCGACCAAAAATAAGCTCTCAATTTGACATCAAGAAGATCCTAACCCATATAATTGTTACTAATCAACATTTGTATGGTATAAAATTCCAAAATAGTAAAAGAGAAAGATTTGGGCAAGATAACTGATGCCACAAGACAAAAGTTTTAGTAAAAGGATATTTAATAACATTTCCTAAATCTTACACAAGAAAAAGGCGAACAGGCCTGAAAGTCCCTGGGACTTTTAAGAATAGAATTTTTCCTACTCTCTCCTGTCCTCATCCCCTGATTCCTGACAAAAGTAAACAAAAGTCAGGGCTAATTGTAGTCAAAATCTTCCCTAAGAGCCACGTTTTTAGGTTTTGTATGAGTCTCACCACCTCACCTCCCACTACAAACATCCAACTGAACAGTACACAAGAAAGTGAATCAGAGAGGAAAACATCTCTGTATCATTTCTTTCATGCATTCACTAATTCTCGTAGTGCTAAGAATGGCATCTAATAAACAACAATTCACTCTGAGACAAAGAAATCCGGAATTTGTAGAGTTTACCGTTTATATAGTTTGTGTTGGGTCTTTTTAAAGAAAGATAATATAAATTATGAATATAAAATTGCTAGGGCCCCTCCTAGGGTATTTACAGGACCTGTGCAAATGAGAGGCCCTAAAGTTTACATTCCATTAGCTATAATATAGCCTGTCCAATGGTATTAGGAGTATTATTTCTTAGGGAGTCATGATCTAAATTCACACATTCTACATAGTTTTCATATAGTAATTGGCTTCCAAATGTATACATGACAGCACATTATGTAGACAAAGGACTAAGAAGACCATATTTTTCTGGCCGTTGCCGATCTGCCACAATTTATGAAAAACCTCCACAGAAACAGAGAAACTCATAGATGCAGGCTGATGAAAGCCAGTAAAAAATCAGCTACCAGAGTCATATACACAATGAACAAAATTCTCAATGCAAATTAACTGACCTGTTAACTATCTGCGGAGACAAGTACGTAACCAGACAGTACAGATGACCAGAAGTACAAATTTGGTCAAACTCTTAAAAACTTTCCAATGAGAAAGGTAAGTTAGAATCTTGAAATTTATATATGGGCCCAGCATTTCAATTCTAAATTAGTATGACTACAATTTTTTCTTTTTCTCAAACTGTTTATAAAACTAATGATTATACTTCCTATTGAGAATGTAAGTTTTTACCAAAACTGTCATCTTGTTCTTCCTTGCTAGCAGAAATAAACTTGGTTCCTACATTTCTTGTCTAGCTTTTAATTTTAACAATGATAATATTCAATTTTACTTACCGTATTGCCTCCTAGTTGATAACTTTGCCTGAATAAAAGTACTACCAAAGTATAATTTTCAAAATATTAAAAGCAAAATTCATATACAAATTGATAGTGAGCCAATATCAAATATTGATTTAATTTATTAATGAGGAAGTCAACAAGCTGGTTCCGAAAAGATATGAGAAGTATGGCTTTATATAGTCAGTGAAGAAAAACGAATGTTGAAATAAGATTGCTACCATGGGTACAAAACTGGCTCATGTCTCAAAGGGCAACAAAATCATAAGCTTTGGGATCTTTTCTACATTGCAGAAAAGAAAGTCATCACACTTTCTTAGTTTTCTGTAAGTTAACTTCTAACTTTACAGACTTATAAAATATCTGAGTCCTAATCAATAGTAAATTGTATGTCAAACAAGTTATAGTATCTTAGAGTCAGCTGAACCTTCATTGGGCTCGTTGGGCAGTGCTCCAAAATTAAAAGTACATGCAATAATCTTGCTTTTGTCCATGTGCTGTCTAATTTTTTTAACATTACTCCTGGGCAATGTGATTGCTGCTATTTTCTGGTAATCTATACCTAAAATCATAAGATTTGAACTTTGGCATTAGTGTGCCTCTTGAGAATTTTGGTATGAACTTTGAAGGCTTGTTGGTTTTCTTCTTGCGGTTTCAGAGTTGCAAAAGACATGTTCCTTCATGATTCGTTCTTTTAACCTTTTGGTCCAAGAATATACTGCCAAATTAGCAGAACTGAGCAACTGGTGACAGAACAAGCAGGAACATCTTAGACTGTGTTATAGATTGAATTGTGTCTGCTCAAAACTCATAAATTAAAGTCCTAACCACCAGTATTTTAGAATGTGACCTTATTTGGTGATAGAATCTTTAAGAGGAAATCAAGTTTAAGTGAGGTCATTAGGGTGGGCTCTAATCCAATAAAATTAGTGTCCTTATTAGAAGGGGGAAACTTGGATACACGACATGCATAAAGGGAAGACAATATGAAGAGACACATGAAGAAGACGGCTGCCTTTAAGCCACAGAGAGAGGCCTGGACAGAGCCTCTCTCGCAGCTGTCAGAAGGAACTAATACTGCCAACACTTTGATCTGAGACTTCCAGCCTCCAGAACTGTGAGATATACGTTTCTGTTGTTTAAGCTCCCTAGTCTATTTTTTGTCTGTTATAGCAGCTTTAACAAACTAATACAGGATGATTGTGGGAGTTCTCTTTCTGCAATCATGTGGAATGGTGATTTGGTTTTGTTCAGGCTTATGATCAGAATGCAACATCTTCCCGTGTTAGAAGTTTAGTACACAGTTATTAAAAGAGGAGTCATAGGACTTTTTAGACTGACCTGATGGGTTTAAAGAGCTTCCTGAAGGACAAGAAACATTTCTACACTGGCATTTAGCTCTGAAAGAACAAGACTGCAGAAAACATACCTCATGAGAATTGCACTTCAACTTCCGAAGTCCCATTCCACTCCATTTATAATGAAAAATGTTTCAGTTAGCATATTAACCATGCTAGTCTATATGTGCCATCTTCTTTCAAGATAAGTCCTAAAATCCTCTATGCACGCTATGACCCAGGAATGTTACTGAGAATGTCTGAAGCCTTTGTGAGGCCAATGAATACCATAAGGCAATCTTGGTGTGGCTCCATGCACCTACTGTCTGGGCCATATTATGGCTCAAAGCCACAGAATGATCTGAGAGGGTGTAGTG
>NW_006431933.1:1000344-1000632 GCF_000325575.1 Pteropus alecto | reverse complement strand
AATTGCTGTAAGTGCAAGTTTTTCATTAATCTTCTTGTATGTAGTGAAGACAGTGGCCTGTTTGTAATTAATGAAGTTTTCTCGAAAGTCCGTAAGTTGAAAAAAGGTCTAGACGGAATCTCAAGACTCTTTACCTCCACATTGCAAAGGAGCGGCTCCACCATGGTGTGCTGGTAACCTTGTATGCATTCACATAGGTTACATAGAGAAGGCTGTACCACAGTTGGATCTAAGCTTTGGCAGAATGCCTCTGATACTTCTGGAACATGAGAGCATCGGAGATTTGTG
>NW_006431933.1:994886-1000312 GCF_000325575.1 Pteropus alecto | reverse complement strand
CTCCCCTGGGTGATATCAACCTGAGAGGATGTCATACAATGCTGCCTTTCTTTTTTATGGAAATATGTTTGACATAATATTGTGTAAGTTTAAGATGTACAACATGTTAACTGGATACATTTATATACTGTGATATGATTGTTGTTGTAGTGATAATTAGGACTTGTATCATGTTACATAATAATTATTTCTTTTTAGTGGTTGGAATAATTAAACTTTAGTCTCTTAGCAAGTTTGATGATTATAATACAATATTGTTGTCTATAGTCACTATACTGTGCATTAGATCTCTAGGGCTTATTTACTATTCATTCTAAGTTTGTGGTCTTAACCCACATCTCTCTTACCCCACCCTCAGCCCCTTGTAACCACATTTTACCCTCTGTTTTTATGAGTTTGGCTTTTTTAGATTCCACATATAAGTGATATCATACAATATTTGTCTTTCTTTGTCTCACTTATCTCACTTAGAACAATGTGCTCAAAGTCTATCCAAGTTGTGTTAACAACCTAAGTGCCCATCAAGGAGTGAATGAATAAAAATGGATAAAAATGTGATTATATCTATCTCTATCTCTATCTATCTTTCCCCATAGGTCTTCCTACTTCAGCTCCCACCCTTTCAAGAATCCTGAGGCTTACGGAGGCATCAGTCCTGTGTGCAAAAACCTAGGTAAAATAATAATTTTGAAACCAGGTATAGAAATAATAAAAACTATTATTTATTGAGCTCTTAATTTGCAAAAAAACACCCAATTCTAACGTATTAAATCTTTTCATCCTCTTCAAGACCCTATGAGGAGGGACTCTTATCCCCAGTTTTCAGATGAGGAAATTGAAGCACAGAGAAGAACTTGTCCAAGGTTACATAGTAAGTGGCTAAGTTGAGCTTTGAACCCTGGCAGGATGGCTCTGAGCTTGCTCTAAACCACTACATAGGATGCCTCCGGGAAGACCTGGAAAGTGGGGTCTGTTCCCTGCTGCTCTTGTTTCCAAAGCTCCCTGGAGTGGCTTTTTGGAATCTGGTCCTGCTCAGTCACATGGACATTCTTCCTCTCTACAAGGATACTCATGTTTGAATGGCTCCCCGTACAGGCCTCAGTGATGTCGCTTGCACAGGCTCAAATGTTATGGCTCTGTGGTTCACATTCGCATGCTAAACAACTCTCTCCAATGAAACACCATGTCAGATGGCTTTGTCCTGAGAGGTCTCTAGTCTCAGCCTAGGTTTCATCTCAATTTTTCCTTTCTTCCCCAGTGAATTCCTTCTAGGGACCACTGGTGTCCTTTCCCATTAGCAATTCTTAATTGGAGTCACCCAGGTCCAGAGTGACAAGGTTTTCTAATCATCCATCTCAGGAAGCCACAGCTGAACTTGGTCTACACACCAAGTTGTATTAAGAGGGTTCTAATTTTGACAAGCCACCAAATGATCTCTCACTCCCCTGACTCAGGGTAATTGACAGTTGCTATGGCATTCTCATCATTGGCATAATGTTGGGGGACTGCTGGTCTCAAATCAAGGAGTGGGTAACAGGAGACTTCTGACATCCTCTTGCATAAAATAAATACTCTTGCAAGGTGTTATGGACTGAGTTGTGCCCCCTCCAAATTCACACATTGAAGTCTTCACTCCAAGCACCTCAGAATTTGATTTGACTGTATTTGGAGATAGGGCCTTTAAAGAGGTAATTAAGGTAAAATGAGGTCATATGAGTGGGTCATAACCCAATATGACTGCTGTTCATATAAGAAGAGGCGATTAGGACACAGACATATTCCCATGCAGAGGAAAGACCACATGAAAGCACAGTGAGAAGGTCACTATCTGCAAGCCAAGGGGAAAGGCCTCAGAAGAAACCTGACCTTGATCTTGGACTTCCAGCCCCCAGAACTGTGAGAAAAAAATTATGTTGTTTAAGCTAGCCAGTCTGTGGTATTCTGTTGTGGCAGCCTTAACAAACTAATGTCCAAGGGAAAAGAATGGATGATGGTACTACAAGCAGATGGCATATGTTCTTGAGGGGCAGTGTGAGTAGAGGTAGGAAGAGGGCACTGGAACTGGGCAGCCCATGCTCATGTTGCCTCAGAAGCTCCTTTTTCCCCAGCTTCTTGCTTTCCTGTCCTGAGTCTCAGAGGTAGGACGAGGCAATGGGAGGCCTGTGACAACTGTCTCATTCCGAGTTACCCCACAGATGCCTTTCTCTCGCAGTGGTTTTACGTGTGTGTGTGTGTGTGTGTGTGTGTGTGTGTGTGTGTGTGTGTGTGTGTGTGTGTACCTGTTGACAGCCCTTCTTACTTCCACCTCTGCCTTTCCAAGTCTGGAGAATCTTAAATGTCTGGTATGTATTGATCCATTAGCTACTTCTATTTCATACTATTGCAGCATTCTCTGGTAGATATAAAATAAAGAATTTTTCCTGCTCAGTTTTCTAAGCTGAGCTCTGAAAATGATTTCGAAGTTTTGAATCTTACAGATTTATTTTGCCCATCAACAAAAGGCAGAATATGTTGTCATTCAGAGTGGCAAGACCCAGAAGACTTGAGCAGACCGGCCCTAGAATCCAACACTGATTAATAGCCACACTTGTTCCAACCTCTCTGAGGTACTTACTGAAGGAGGAAGGTTTGAAGGAAAAGGAGCCAAGTCAGCATATCCCAGACCAAAGCCAGCTCTTCTGTGAATCACTATTCCACACACAAAAGTGACCCAGCTTGGCCTCCAGGCAAGCTGCTATGATGATAGCCAGAGTTCTCTGGTGGTGTGGCCAGGAAACTTCTCCTCATAAAATCTAGAAAAGGAGTGTGATTCTACCTTTGTAGCTCAGTGAGGGTATTGCCACTGTAAGAGTCAGAAAAAGGGAAGAACTGAGTCAAGTAAATGCGATTGCCTATAATCAGAATAATCTAAACTTAATTTTCATCCCATATTTCTTTTCGTTGGCTTGAAGTTTAGAGGAACCAATCTGACTTGCATTTCCTTTCCTTACTCCTGGGAACTGTACCAAGAGGATAAGTTTTTTCTCTCTCCTTCTGGTTCTTAGCAGGGTGAGACAATCAGCAGAAAATATCACTGGATTAAATATTACAGTCATAATAACATTTTAAAAAGCTTAATTCATTGTTTGTGAACTTAGGAAAAACTCCTTCCAAGCACAGTATCGAAGCATTTGCCTTGGGCTTCTACTGGGAGTTAGGGTGGGAGGAACCTAAGATGGCAGGAGCGATAGCATGAATTTGTGGCCCTTCATCCTAGCAATCTGCTCTTATTATGCTTAGGCTGCTCTCTGTATTTTGTCTTATTTCTATCTGACTTCCAGTTTACCGCTTCACTCTATATCTTTTCAGTACCTCGTAACTTCTGTTATTCATATTTGTTGTTCTCTCATAATTTCTCCTTACACATGGCCCATCAGAGATGCCAATTTTGTAATTATTTGGGTATTTCCCAGTGGAATATGATTCAGCTAATCTTTTCATGGCAAGTGAATTTCTAGATTGCTGACTTGTCTATGGATTTGTTGCTTTTGGGTCAGAAGAGTAACTGACCTTTAAACATATGTGGCTAGTGGGACATCATAGAGCCAAATCATGCATGCCCAAGGGCTGCCCCTTGAGTGGGAGCTGTAGGAGGGATCCACAGTGCACTTGGCATGTGGATACAAAGTTCCATGCCTCCGGGCACTCAGTTACTGTTTACCTACTGTCACACACACATAGATACACACTATATATATACATATATATCTTCATATATATATACGTATATATATATGTATATATATCTTCTTTTCTTGGCTTTATGTAAGTGTTTTCAAAATTTGGGGACCTCTTGAAAGATTAATAATAAGTAAGGACTGTAACTGACTTATCTGCTAGGCTACAAAAATTTCCCATTGACTCTTGATGTGACTTTGCTGAAGAGGATGCTTATATAATAACCACATAATATCCGAATGCTTTGGCATGAGCAGTAGTGTTCTTCTTTCCAAGTCCCTGGACCTCTGAGGACTCCACCTCTGTTCTTCTGGGGTATATGTTTTTTCCACATGTAAAATCTGTAAACTTTTATTTGTGTTGTGAGTTTATAATTAAAGCTATACAGTAAAATGTTAGACCAAGTATCAGCAGGACTTAACAATTATAGGGGCAGTAATTAAGTTTTTATTTTTTTTATTTAGTAAGGAGTCACCTAACTTCAGCTCTAGAACAGAATTTATTAATAAAATAATTATTGAGTACCTACTATATGCCAGGTACTGTTTTGGGGACATAATAGTGAACTAAACAGACAACCTCTTGCTCTCATGGAGTTTACAGCCTAGTGGTGTAAAACAATATGAATAATGTCAGGTGGTGTTATGTTCTGTGGTAAATAATCTTCAAAGATAACCATGGCCATCATCAATTACTTCCTTCCCTGTGCATGCATGCTGTTCTTTTCACCAAGTGGTGGACTCCATTTTCTCTCTCCTTCTATGTGGGCTGGCCTTCTTTCTTTCCTTGACCAAGAGTATGTCACAGAAGTGTTGCTATATCAGTTCTGGGTCTAGTTTTTTAAAAGCCTGGCAATTTCCACTTTATCTAAGGGAAAAGCCAGCCACCAGGTATGAAGTTCAACTATTCTGAGAACAGCTGGCTGTGAGAAATCCTAAGTTAGCCACATAACAAACCATCAAGGAAGAGAACTGAGGAACCCAGATAACATCAAGAAGTGAGATCCTAAACAAATGAGGTCAGCTCCCAACATTTAAGACCATCCCAGCTGAGGTTCTAGAATGCCTGACTTTCCATCCCACAAAATTTTAAGTAAATAAAGTGATTGTTGTTTTAAGTTACCAAGTTTTGGGTATGGTTTGATACACAACAATAGATAACTGAGAGAAATGCTCAAAAGAAAAATAAATCAGGGCAAAGAGACAGAGGGATGCATGACTATTATATTAGAGAGAGTGGTAAAGGAAGGCCTCTCTGATAAGGAGACATTTGAGCAGAAACCTGAGGTAGGCAGAGAGGAACCATTTGCCCTTCTGGAACAAGTTCATTCCAGGCAGAGGAAGCAACAAATGCTGGCACCAAAAAGTAGGAAAGGTATGACATGTTCTAAGAACAGTGCAAAGGCCCGTTTGGGTAGAGCATGGTGAGTAAGAAGGAGATTGACAAAAAAATCTAGGCAGAAAAGAAACAGCACCAGATCAGGTAGGGACATGATAATGACTCTGAGTTTGCTATGATATGATTTACATGTAATAAGGGACACTTTAAAGTGGAGAACAGAAAGTAGGGAAGGCAAGAGTAGAAGCAGGGCAACTAGCTAGAAACCTATTCCAATAATCGATGTAAGAGATGATATTGGGTTGGACCAGGAAGGTAGCTGTGGAGATGATGAGATAGAATTTGGTTTTAATTTGAAGGTAGAGCCCAGA
>NW_006431933.1:993249-994860 GCF_000325575.1 Pteropus alecto | reverse complement strand
GGGAAAAAGAGAGGACTCAAAGGTAATCTTAGCACCTGGCTGAATAAAGTTACTATTTATTGAGATGGGGAAGAATGAGGAAGGAGCTAGTTTGGATAGAAAAATCATGAATTTGGTTCTGGAAGTATCTAGTTTGAGGTGTCTGTTAGACATTTAAGGTGGCTGAATATGTCAGTCTGGGGTTCAGGAAAGTGCTCATGGCTAAAGATATTTGTTAGAGAGTTACTTATGATGGCAATTAAAGTCACAGTATTTGATGAGAACAGCTAAGGATGAATGTAACTAGTGATATTGAAGACAGAGATCTAGAAATAAATCAGAAGGAAGAAGAGAAATGAAAGAATGAAAAAGAATGAAAGAGAAATACAAGAACTAGCTGATACTATCAGGAGAGGAAACATAAGAATAATGGGTATTATTGAAGGCAAGGAAAAGGAGCAGGAACTAGAATGCATTTTCACACAAATAGTTGATGAGAATTTCTCATACCTAAGGAATGAGCTGGAGCTTGGTATTCAATAGGTAAACAGAACACCCAATTATCTCAAACCAAAAAGCCCTTCACCAAGACACATTGTATTAAAATTATCAAAAATCAACAACAAAAACAGAATTCTCAAGGCAGCCGGGGAGACGAAAAGAGTAACTTATGAAGAAAACACATTAGATTATCGTCAGACTTATCAGCACAAACCTTACAAGCCAGAAAGGAGTGGAATCACATATTCAAAATATTAAGTGAAAGTAACTACCAGCCTAGAATAATGTATCCAGCTAAGCTCTCCTTTAGATATGAAGGAGAAATCAAGACCTTTCCAGACATACAAAAATTGAGGGAATTCTCCTCTACAAGGCCTGCACTACAGGAAATACTTAAAGGAGTCAGCTCACCTAAAACAAAATGACAAAAAAAATACATAATTATGAGTAAGGTGACTATCAAGCAAATAGAAGCAGAGGAGTGTAACTCTTACTAAGAACAGGGCATTGTAAGCTTAAACGATAATAGGAGAATTGCTACAATGAGCTAGTAATGAACGTTCAGCATACAGAGGGACGAATTGAGACAACAATGACTGAAAAATGGAGGAATCAGAGATCCAAATTCGCAAAGTGGAATGGAGATAAGGCACGTGCAGAAGAAAATGGATGAGTGTGTGTGTGTGTGTGTGTGTGTGTGTGTATCCTTTATATATTCATAACGATAACCACACACCAAAGATTTAAAACTGAATATATAACATAAAACAAGAAGGACTAGAGGCAAAACCCATAAAAGCCAACCAAAATAAAGAAAACAGAAACACAAGGACAAGGAAGCAATGGAAATACCGAGCTACCAGAAAGCAAAAGATAAAGTGGTTATAAGGAGATCTCATATTTCAATAATCTCCCTAAATGTAAATGGGCTGAACTCACCAATAAAAAGGCACAGATCAAAAAACACAACCCAACCATATGCTGCCTCCAGGAGACACATCTCAATTCCAAGGACAAATATAGACTCATAGTGAAAGGGTGGAAAATGATATTTCAAGCAAATGGCATTCAGAGAAAAGCGGGAGTAGTGGTACTAATATCAGATGAAATAGACTTCAAAATAAAAAAGGG
>NW_006431933.1:953844-990714 GCF_000325575.1 Pteropus alecto | reverse complement strand
ATACAACTCAACAACAACAACAACAACAACAAACAAACAATCCAATCAAAAAATGGGCAGAGGACCTGAACAGACACTTCTCCCCAGAGGACATACAAATGGTCAACAAGTGTATGAAAAGATGCTCAACATTGCTAGCTAGGAAAATGCAAATCAAAACCACAATGAAATACCATCTCACACCTGTTAGAATGGCTATAATCAACAGGACAAGCAATAACAAATGTTTGAGAAGATGTGGTGAAATAGGAACTCTCATACATTGCTGATGGGACTGCAAATTGGTACAGCTACTATGGAAAACAATATGGAGGTTCTGCAAAAAACTAAGAATTGATCTACCACATGATCCAGCAATCCCTCTACTGGGTATTTACCTCAAAGTCTTGAAAGCTCATATCTGAAAAGATATTTTCACACCAATATTCATAGCAGCATTATTCATAGTGGCCAGGACATGGAAGCAACCAAAGTGCCCTATGATAGATGATTGGATAAAGAAGCAGTGGTACATATATACAATAAAATATTACTCAGCCATAAGAAGAGATGAAATACTGCCATTCGTGACAACATGGATGGAACCCGAGATAATCATGCTAAGCAAAATAAGCCAGACAGAAGAAGTGAAAAATCACATGATGTCACTTATATGTGTTATATAAACCTAAAAGCAATAAATGAACCGGACAAACAAAAGGAGACTCATGTACATGGTCTATAGACTAGTAGTTACTAGAGGGTAGGGGGTGGAGGGAGGAGGGAGGTAGAAGGGGTAAAGGGGGTCAAATATGTGGGGACAGAAAGAAATCTAACTATGGGAGGTGAACACACAGTGTAAATATATATATGCTTTATTGTTAAAGTGTACAGCTGAAACTTATTGGATTTCGTTAACTAATGTCACTATAAAAAATAAATAATTAAAAAAACATTAAATCAAATTAATAAAGTCATTGATTATTATATTCGTTCTAGGTAACTAAGACTATGCTTGGCAAAGGAAAATAAAAGTAGAATGTGGAAAAAAACATTAATAAAGAATGGTAATAACTATGTATCATACAATTTCCTCAAATGGAAAAGAATCAAGTGTTCCAACTAAAAAATAGAGTGGCTGAATGAATAAGAAAACAAGATCCCTATATATGCTGCCTACAAGAGACTCACTTCAGATTAAAAGACACACAGAGACTAAAAGGAAGGGATGGAAAAAGATATTAACCCGAAGGACCTAGAGGGTATTGTGCTGAATGAAATAAGTCAGATAAAGACAAATATCACATGATTTCACGTACACGTGGAATATAAAGAACAAAATAAATAAAAACAACAACAAAAAGAAAATAAACTCATAGATACAGAGATCATTTTGAGGGCTACTAGATGGGAGAGTGTTTGGGGGAACGGCGAGATAGGGTAAAGGGATTAAGAAATACAAATGGACAGTTACAAAATAGACGTGGAGATATAAAGTGTAGCATAAGGAAAAGTTAACAATGGTGTAGTAAATATGTAAGGGGGCAAAGAGGTACTAGATTTAGTGAGGTGATCACCTTGAGTTATATAGATCTCTAATCACTATGCTATACAACTGAAACTAATATATTATTGTATTCCAACTCTAATTGAAAATAAAAGTCATTGAATTGTACAATGTAAATCGAGCACCTACTTGTCTATTTCAATAAAACTAAAGAAAAAATATTAAATCCTAAAAAAAATTTTAAAAAGCTGATGATGGTCTTTCAGTTTCAGACAAGATGGAGTAAGCACTTTCCACCCTATTTGACCCATTAATTAAAAAAAAAAACCTGGACAAAATTGATAAAGCAACAATTAGAAGACTCCAAAAGGTTGAGAAATGGAGGTTGGGAATCTTGGGACTTAAGAAATAAGCAGTGGTGAGTTATGTGTGTTTTTTTTGTTTGTTTTGTCTCCTATATATTGAGGCCTGGGCACTGGAGAGACTCCAAATCCAGAAATGTCAATAGTCACAGACAAAAATTGCACCAAAGGATCAGGAAAGGTGTGGCTCAGTACGACAGAAACATTTCGATTATTGTATACATGCTCAATTCCAGGTGAACACTATGAATAAAACTATACCCTATCCTCTTTCCAACTGGACAGTGGAAGAAGAATTAGTGAGAGAGGGAGCTAAAAAAAAGATTTTTAAAATTATGAAACCCTGGGCAGACTTCTGAGCAGCCAATGCATGAAAGTGACCCGAAACAATATAGCAAAAGTTTCAGAACTAAACACGTCTGGAATACCACCCAGGTTTCAGATTGAAGTATGTTCTGGGTAGCACATACCTGAACAGACCAAAACAGAATTACAAAGGTTTTGAATCTAAATGGACAGCCCACAAAAGTGGGCCAAGATGTGTATTCTTAAATGAGTTTACTTCTTGCTACAGTAGAAGATTTGAATAGGAACAGAGTCTCATAAAATAATACTCAAAATGTCCAGGATACAATAAAAATTACTCATCATACCAAGAACCATGAAAATCTCAACTTGAATGAGAAAACACAAGCAACAGCTGCCAACATCAAGATAATATGGATGTTGGAATTATCTGACAACAGTTTTAAAGCAATTATAATAAAAGTGCTTTAACAAGAAATTATGAACATTTTTGAAACATGAAAAAATAGAAAGCCTCAGCAAAGAAGTTAAAAATATAAAAATGAACAAAGTGGAAAGTTTAGAGCTGTAAACTGCAATAACTGAAATTAAAAAAAAAAAAAAACTCACTTGATGAGCTTAATAGCAGAATGAAAATGCCAGAGAAATAGATCAGTGAACTTAAAGGCAGTTCAAAGGAAATTATCCAATATGAACAAAAGAAAGAAAATCAATTAAAAATAATGAAAAGAGCCTTAGGGACCTATAGGACAGTAACACCATTTAGTAAAAGACATAAACCTAAAATTCAAGACGCTGAGCAAATCCTAACAAGATAAACCCAAAAAATCCACAGATACATCATAATCAAATTTCTGAAAACTAAAGACCAAAAAAAAAAAAAAAATCTTGAAAGCAGAGAAAAATATGCATTACTTATACAGAATGTTCATAGCGGCTTTATTTGTAGTCACCAAAAACTCTAAACAGTCCAAATATCTTTTAATGGGCAAATAGATAAACTAGTATATCCATAGAATGGAGTACTACTCAGCCAGAAGAAGGAATATACTCTTGATATCCATAACAACTTGAATTGTTTTCTTTGTCTCATGTTATAAGGGTATTAAGCTGAGTGAAAAAAGCCAATCTCAAAAGATTCCAGTTGTATAATACTCTTGAAATAACAAATTTTTGGTGATGAGTACAGATTTGTGGCTGTCAGGGGCTAGGGACAGTGTATGAGTATAAAAGGGGAAGCTTCTTTGTGGTGATGAAAATCGTTCTGTGTCCTGATTGTGGTGGTTGGTACACGAATCTCTACTTTAATCTCCCCTCTCAAAATAAGCACATGTAAAACTGGTGAAATCCAAATACTGTCTGTAGTTTTATTGTACCAATGTCAGTTTCCTTTTTGACTATATATTGTGGTTATGTCAGATGCCATCTCTGAGGAAAGCTGTGTGAAGGGTACAGGAGACCTCTCTGTAGTATTTTTCCAATTTCTTGTGAATCCTAAATGATTTCAAAAAAAAAAAAAACTAATAAAGGATAACCAGCAAGGTAAGAGAAGAGTCCAGAGGCCAAGAGAAGAAAGTCTTTCAAGTAGAATGAAGTGACTTTGCGATTTAGTTACATGGAGGTCACTAGGGACTTAGATAAGAGCAGTTTTGGTATAGAAGTAGGCACAAAAGCCTGACTAGAGTGTGTTTAAGAGTGATTGGAGGGAGAAGTAGTGGGAACAATGAGTACAGCATGGAAGAAGCTAAGATTCTTTTTTGTAAAAAACAGAAACACAAACAAACAAAAACAGAGAAAACGAACTCAAAAATTTCTACCTCATAGGAATTTTTCATGCTTCATAATAAGTTGCGAGTCACTATTAAATTGTCATAAACACCTGATTATTTAATTTTATAAGTAGGCTCTGGTGTTATAAAATATATATTTTCCTGCCTTGTTTTGTAGTGTTGTTTTAAAAAATATAATTGTGTCACTCTGAGCATCTCTGGGGGATAAATTATACTACTTGTTAATAACCAGGGTAGCAAGGGACTGTGCATGAAGAGAGGATGGAAAAATAATGCAGCAGATTAATTAATAATGTGACACATCTGAATGTTTTCAGCTTTCAGACTGCAGTAATGATCCTATCTCCTTGACTACCAGCAATTGGTTCACTCTTGTTGTCAAAAACAAAAATGAAAAGCTTTGCAGAAGCTTAAAGCGGAAATGGTAAATAGAAAATTGCATTTTCTCTAAAAACAAACAAACAAACAAACAAATAAAAACTCCACTAAAATGGCTTTCTTCCCATCACAACAATACAATTTGTTGTCAACAGATAAATGATACATGTTAAAGACAAAGCCCTTACTAATAAAGTTAAGAGATTTATTTGGTCCTTTCAGTGGAAAAATTAACTGAGATTCCAACTATACCATCTATGTTGGAAGAAAAACATCAAAACAAAGAAACACGTAATCAAAGAATCAGGTTCAACATTCTCTATGATCTTATCTAATCAGGATCTTGAGACAACTTTACCACATTTCTATGATAAGTGGAGCTAACAAATGCCTGAAGCTCTGTTCTTTCTTTTCTTTTTTTTTCCAGCTTTATTGAGATATAATTGACATATAACATTGTGTAAATTTAAGGTGTAAAATTTGTTTGATATACTTATATATTGCAAAATAATTATCACTGTAACATTAGCTAACATCTGAAGCTCTGTTCTTGAGGGAAAAGAGGTCAACACAAATCCATGTATCTTCAGCAGTTCTGTTCATTTATATCATATCAAGAATAAATTTGTTTATTTACTCCTTTGCTAATTTGTTCATTCATTCATGTATCTAACAATTATTTATTGACACTGGGGATATGAAATTGGACAAAGTATGGTCTCTGCTGTCCTCACAGAGCTTACAATCTAGAGAGGAAAACATAAACAGACAATTACAAGACAAAGATTATTATTATTATTAACATTTATTATGTGCTATGTGCCTGGTGCTATTCTATATGTTCATCATGCATTTTCTTGGTGAATTCACACAACGGTCTTGTGCCTTGTGAGGTCAGTACTATTATTATTCTTATTTCAAAGATGAAGAAAATGAAACTAAAAGAGTCTTGGTCACTTAACCAAAGTCATACAATTTGAACAACTCCAGGGTTATCTTACTCCAAAGTCAAGAACATAGTGAAATGGCATCTGAAGCCTAGGGGCTTAAGTAAGTTTTGCTGGACTGGGGAGTGATAGCATGAGGTGAAGTTAGAGATATGACTAAGGACCAGATCATCACAGGCCTTTCAAGCCCTTTAAGGATTTAGGACTTTATCCGGAAGCAATATGATAACATCTGTAACTGTAATCATCCAGTCCAAAACGTAGGGGCTTAAAACAAGTATCATTTAATTCCTCACAATTCTGTTGGTTGGGAATGGTGGCAAGACTTAGCAGAGGCCACTGGACTCCTCTCTGTGTGGTGCCAGCTAGGATGGCTCCACAAGGGCTGAAGGATACTAGATGACCTCATTCATATGTCTGGAACCTTGGTGGAGGTTTTTGACTGGGTGCCTCAATTCTCTTCACATGGTTTCCAAAAGAGCAAAAGTGGAGGCTTCAGATTTTCTTAAGTCCTAGGCCTTGAACTGCCACAGCATCATATTCATCATATTTCATTGGTCAAAGCAAGTTACAACACCAGACAAGATTCAAGAGGAGAGAAATAGGCTCCACTTCTTCACAGGAGAAGCTAGAAAATCACATTTAAAAAAGTATCCAGGAAAAAAGGGATTGTAGTAACAATCTTTGAAAACATTCTACCACAACACTGCAATGTTTCGAAAAGTTCAGCTTTTTCAACACAACTTATTGAAAAGATTGCGATTTCTCCATTATATATTCTTGTCTCCTTTGTCATAGATTAATTGACCATATAAGCAAAGGTTTTTTTCTGGGCTCTCTATTCTGTTCCATTAATCTATGTGTCTGCTTTTGTGCTAGTACCATTCTGTTTTTATTATTATGGCTTTGTAATATAGTTTGAAATTGGAGAACATAGTACCTCCAACTTTGTTCTTCTTTCTCAAGATTGCTGTTGCTATTCATGGTCTTTTGTGGTCCCATATATATTTTAACATTTTTTTTCTAGTTCTGAGAAGAATGTCATTGATATTTTGATAAGGATTGCATTGAATTTGTAGATTGCTTTGGATAGTATGGACATTTTAATGATATTAATTCTTATAATCCATGAGCATAGTATATACTTCCAAAGATGACATATAGATGGCCAACAGACATATGAAAAGATGCTCAACATCACTAATCATCAGGGAAATGCAAATCAAAACCACAATGAGATACCACCTCACACCTGTCAGAATGACTATTATCAAAAAGTCAACAAATAACAAATATTGGTGAGGATATAGAGAAAAGGGAACTGTTGGTGGAATTGTAAATTGGTGTAGCCACTATGGAAAGCAGTTTGGAGATTCCAAAAAAAACTAAAAATAAAAGTACCACATGACCCAGCAATTCCACTTCTGGGTATTTATTTGAAGAAAGCAAAAGCACTCATTCAAAAAGATATATACACTCCTACACTCATTAGAACATTATTTACAATAATCAAGAAATGGAAGCAACCTAGGTATCCATCGATAGATAAATGGATAAAGAAGATGTAGTGTGTGTGTGTGTGTGTGTGTGTGTGTATCTATACACACACATAATGGAATATTACTCAGCAATAAAAAAGAACGAAATCTTGCCATTTACAAAAATATGAATGGACCTAGAGGGTATTGTGCTGAGTGGAGTAAGTCAAATGGAGAAAGATAAATATTGCATGATTTTGCTTACATGTGGAATCTAAACAAACAAAACAAAACAAAACAAATGAACTAAAAAATAAAACAAAAATAGACTCATAGAAACAGAGTTCACAATGATGGTTGCCAGAGGGGAGGTGGGTGGGGATTGGGTGAAAAAGTTGAAAGGGAATATAGTCAATAAGAATGTGACAAATTTTCATAGTAACAGATGGTTACCAGACTTAGTTAAGAGATCACATTGTAATATATAAATGTCAAATAACTATGTTGTAACACCTTAAATTATATAATGTTATATGCCAACTATACTTTAATTAAAAAATTGAAAAAAGAAGGGGCATGACATGCAGGAAGGAGGAATACTGCTGCGGTTACTTCGGTGAGAAGTTGAGTGGTCTAAATTCAAGCATTGTTCTAAACATAGTTGGCACCAGAATTTCCTGAGGGAGCTTACTAAAAATACAGATTTACAAGACCTGTCACGAACATACTGAATCAGAATCCCTAGAAGTGAAAACTGAAAATATAAATTTTAATGTGTTTTCTTTCAACGGACATTTTATTGAACACCTACTTTGTGCTAGGCATCATTCTGTGCTCTGTGGATGAGGTGGTGAATGAAATAGACAAGGGGCAGGGAGTGAGGTGAGGGAGAAAGACAAAAACCAAATGCACAACTAAATAAACAAATGAGTATCTTTTTGGATTTGTACCCAAATCATTCTTTTCAAAAGAATGATTTGTGTGTGTGTGTAAGAGAGAGCGGGGGAAGGGAAGGGAAGGAAAAAGAAGGGAAAAGAAGGGAAAAGAAGGGAAAAGAAGGGAAAAGGGAAGAGATGAGAATATCTTTAATGGACATATATATGTTATTTACTAAGAATTACTTGTAATAGCAATAGACTTATTAAAAGCAACTTTATTGAGGTAAAATTTAAGTGCAATAAACTGCACTTATCTAAAGGGTACAATGAATTCAATGAATTTCGATGTCATGTCCCTTATTTCCATCTCCAAATCTCAAGCAACCACTGATCTGCTTCTGGTCACTATAGATTAGCTTGCAATATTTAGAATTTCATACAAATGGAACCAGATAATATGAAATAGCAATAAATCTTTAAACAATCTGAATGAATAGTAATAGTGTTACTTTGTGGTATATTTATTCAGTGAAATACTATGAGCCATGAGAAAGAGGAGTAAGGTTTTTATGTACTAATTTGGAATGATTTCCTGAAAATATTGTTAGGTAGAAAAGGCATGGGGCAGAACAGGGCATGAAGTGTGCTACCATTTATACATAAAAAGAATAAAGAAAAATATATCCATATATTTGCTTATATATTCATAGACACTCTGAAAAAACCTGGCAATATAAGCTGCTTCATGAGAGAACTGGGTGTCTAGGAGACAGGGTTTTACCGAGAGATTATTACCTATTCAAAGAACGACTAAAATTCAAAAAAATTAAATAATAAGAAATAGAATAATTGAAAAGTTTTCCCCAACCTTGGCAGATGAGAGACATTGTAATGTCAGATAAAGACTATAAGGTTCAAATATTCTAATTTAAACTTGATTAAAATTATAGTTAAAACCAGAAGCCACAAATATCAATTGCCATCCGAAGAGAAAACCTTAAGAAAAAAACTATAAAGAAGTTGAGGATTAGAACTAAACAAGCTGATACCAAAATTCATATGGAAAAAAGAAGTATGAAAAATCTGAAAAAAAAAAGGAAGAGCAATGATCAGAACAATCAGATATTAAATCATAAACCTTAAGATTGGAACTAACATATGAATACGTGGGCCAATGGAATCAAAGAGAAAATACAGAAATGGAAATTGATATGTAATGAAAATGATATCTTGAACCAGTAGAAAAAGATGGACTCAGTTGGATATCAAGTGGGAAGGTAGTCCAGAGGGAATGGCTCACCTCAGATACAGGCAATAAAGGGCTCACTTTTATACAGAATTTAAAACAATAATATGTCAGTCTGCTTTTTATCATTGTCAGGCATCATCAATAGTAAACAAGATTAATGAGAAAATGATAAAATTCTTCCCCCACTCGATCTGCTGGTGCACTGCTCCCACCTGCCCCTTCTTTAAAATACTACTGAATAGAATCTTTAATATATTATGTTGGGACAACTGCGTAGTGTTAAAGAAAAAAATAAAATGACTCAAATAGAGGATAAAGACTTTATACAGCTGATGCACATAAATATCTTAAAATTAGATAACTACCTGAGTCAAAGCAGGGTTGGGGTTGTCTGAAGACAAGGAGAAGAGAAGAGAGGGTATGTGACTTTGGTCTTGTCCCAGCTTACAGGTTTCTTTACCTGTAACTGCTGCAAAAGTTGCTATTGGGATGGTTGGGGTAGGTTTGGTTTTTCAGCTCTTTCTTGGGATGGTTGACACAAGATGAAATCTCATTTTGACAGCACTGTGTGTGTGTGTGTGTGTGTGTGTGTGTGTGTGTGTGTGTAAGAGAGGGGGGAAGGGAAGGGAAAGAAAAAGAAGGGAAAAGAAGGGAAAAGGGAAGAGATGAGAATATCTTTAATCAAACTAAGGAATAAATGTTCTCTACTTGACACCTCTTGGGCCAGTTTGGGTCATGAGCCCACCACTGGAGACATATCAGTTTCCAAAGGAAATGCTGGATTGATGATTTAAACCTGAGGTTTTGCATCCCTGGCAAGGGTGAAAGGATTAGCACAACTGGCCTAGACTTCTCAGGACCCTCCCATCAAGCTGAGTCATTTTCACACAAATTACATGGGCTGAGCAGGAAGAGGCAGATATCTAAATAAAATTGGATTCCTTCAAGAAGCAGGATAAGGGGATGGATGCTGGGTAGGTAACCAACAATGTCACCATATACATTTTTTCCAAAGTGAGGTGCACATGAAGACATTTTACTGTATTGAAGTTTTAAAGCACCTTTACAGTTTTATAAGTAAATCAAGGGGCCCCAGAAAGCAAAATAACATTGTTTAACAGCATGACTTCTGAGGTCAGACTGCCGGAGTTTAAGTCCCAGAAATCTTGTGACCATAAGCAAATTAATGTTCCCGAGCTTCGTTTTCCTCTTATGTAAAATGATAATGACAATGATGATGAAAGTATGGTATGCTATAGATTTCATAAGATTGTTGTGAGGATTAAATGAAATGATGTATGCTAAAGCAGAGCACAAAATCACTATAAAGTCATTGACCAGGAATTGGAATATTTGTAATATTGAGTCTGATTGATAATTTTTCTTATATCAGGATTTGACAGTATTTCTTGAGATGTTTCCTACTGATTCAGCCTACTAGCATATGTTTCCCCTTGGTAGTGTTGACATGTGACAATGCAAACAGTTGAACATTTCTATCACCAGACTCTTATTGCAAGAACAAGTTCACCTGACAATGTGTGGTCTGATCCACCTGGCTTCTCTACCTGAAAATATCAAATCTATGATGGCATTTTCATGATTCATTAACTAAAGACCTTCTCCTTTTCTTACCTTTCAGGGCAATGTTTGTAGGTTGACTTCCCACTCACAATCTTGGTGTAGCTCTAGAGTCCCAGCAGAATGCTTCAGACAACAGAAGTTTTATGTAATTTTTGTTTATTTCTTTAGTTCAATCTAGCTAAGAGAAAGGTCTCCATACACCTAGAGATATTTACCAACCTGTTGCCTGGAACTGAGTCCAATTTCTCACCTTTACCTCTGACCAGAGCAGAATGCAGCAGAACGCAGTGACCAATGGAGGAATTGAAGCGCCCTCCTCCCCCCCCGGCCCCGCCCCATTTACTTCATCAGCTCCTTCCATTTTGTGGAATGCTGATCAACATTTTCTGTTTTCTATAAGTTGTTAGACAAACGCAGCTCCAAGACGGATCCCCAAAGACTTTTCTTCACCACAGATTACCACTGTAGACCCTCCTGTCAAAGCAAATTCTGAAGCCATCACTAACTGGAATTTGCCTCTTTCCTTCTGTACTCCTGAGATTAAATTGTAATCTAATTCCTTCTCCCTAACCACAAGAAAACCACTATCTTTCCCAAGGCTGAATTCTCAAAACATTACTCGAACTCTGCCATCAACTTTGACACCCATTTCTCTTCTCAACTCTTACACTGCCCTTAAAAATATTACTTCCAGTGCCAATGACCACACCTGCCATGACAGAATTTCATAACAGGATGGGTGCCTGTCATATATGTATAATGTAGGCAAGTGTGATATGAAGTGGGAAGGCAAAGCAGGAAGCCAGGAGGGTGGGTGGGTGAGTGAAAGAAACATTTAATAACGTATAAAGATGTAGTCAGCAACATTTAATTTTAATCCTTTAACTCCCAATGCCCAGGAGTTAAGGACCTTTACGTGTTTTCAGTTTTGCCCATTCGCAAACTAGTTTCATCCACAAAATCTACTTTCTATTCTTGGCTCACCTTATTTCAAATGGGCCCAAGAGTCTGTAAAGTAATTCTTGTTGTATTTCTATAGATTTTATTTTTATGTCTGTTTTAATAACTAATCTTGTTTTCTTTTGAAATGTTTTAAAAAGATTTTTGAAACATTTTACGAGTTTCAAAGAAAACTTGATACTTAGTATTTTACATATAATCCATAATTCAACTTACTTAAATATAATACAACTGATTTCAGGGAGATAAGGAGAACTGATACACATTTTGGGACTCTTCTTTGGTGTCTTTGCAAAATGAAACACCCAAATACAGAGAGGAGATTTTTTTCTCTATATTTGGGCAAGGCTGAGGAGACTATGTGTAACCTGCACCCGAATTCGCTAAAGGGTCTTTCTGTTAAAAACGGGACAGGGTGAAAATACTGAATGGAAAAAATTTAAGTAGTTGAAAGTCTTATCCCATGATGGATGATGGGGTGGGAAGGGCTAACCCCTTGAATAGGAAACAGGCCCATAGAAGCATGGTGACAGCCAGCAGGTGGCAGTAGGGGACCATGTCGGAAGAATTTACTGACTTGGAAAGGCCCTGGATGGACCATTGGGCCTAAGAACCAGCATCTGCCAGGAGTTGGTAGAGGGCATGATGCATAGAGAAAGAAATGGTGACAAGGTCTTCCAGAAGCCCAGGGTTAGAATCTGGTGTGTAAAATGAAGGGCTCATACAGCTTAGTGATTATAACCGACAGTACTCTATTAGAAACTTAAAAGTTGCTGAGACACTAGATCTTGATTGCTCCCACCACAAAAAAGAAATGATAATTATGTGATGTGATAGAGGTGTTAGCTACGGCCATGGTGGTAATCATATTGCAATATATAAATTTATCGAATCAATACATTGTACACCTTAAATTTACACAATGTTACATGTCAATTATGTCTCAATAAAAAAAAATAAAATAAAAAATTAAAATGAAGAGCCCAGAGCTGGGGGTGGTTGGCAGGGAGCAGGGACATATACAAGACTAAGAGGAAGAGGGCAGCACAGGAATGAAATCATCCCCAAGGCAAGGAGGAGGGTGTAGGAGGAAGAGCAAGAGAAAGGTCAGCTTCTGACACACAAGTGACAGGGCAGAGTAGGAAGCAAGTCAGAAAGGGTGAGGGTCACTCCTTTCTGTGTGAACTAATGGTGGCACTGATTTTCAAAAGCTCTAAGAATAAGTGGAATCAACCCAAATGTTCATTGATGGATTAATGAATAAACAAAATGTTATACACACACACACACACACACACATAACGTGTATTATATATATACACACATACACACACACACACACACACACACCAGAATATTACTCAGCCTTAAAATGGAAGAAAGTTCTGACATGCTACATGTGGATGAATCTTGAGGACATCATGCTAAGTGAAATAGGCCAGTTACAAAATGACAAATAACGTATAATTATACTTATATAAAGTATTTAGAATGGTCAAATTCATAGAGACAGAAAGTAGAATAGTGGTTGTCAGGAGCTGGGGAAGGGGAGAATGAGGAGTTATTTAATGGAGATGGTATTTTGGTTTTGCAAGATAGAAAAGTTCTGGAAATTGGTTGCACAACAGTGTGAATATATTAACATTACTGAAATGTACACTTAAAATGATTAAGATGGTAAATAAGGTTCTATCTCTTCTGATCCTTAAGGAGTCATAGGCCACTCCAAGTAGGGTGGTAGGACATTAAGTGAGTAAAAAAATAATACCTCATATTTAAATGGCACATTGTAATTTATATAGTTCTAGTGTAAAAATGTGCTGGCTTGTCAAGTCTTCACAGCAACAAATATGGAGTAGGTGAGTCTCTGTGTTAAAAGTAAGTGGGTGGGCTACATGAAGGATAAATAGAAAAGCATGGAGTGAATGGATTAACAAGGAGTGGAGGGACAAACGCCGGGATTGTTGGGCAGAAACAGGTGGAAGGAATGGAAGAGAAAGAGCAAATCAACAAGCTCATGATCTACTTGATTCCTCTTTTTTTCCTCATATGTGGTAGGTGGTAACCCTAGTCTTGTGTATTCAAATGCTTTCTACTGTTTCTAGGCCCTATTTTCTATAAATTCTGTTCCAAGAAGCAGTACTGCTGCATAATTAAAGGTGTTTGAAGTTTGACCCTGGCCCTTCCTGATTCCCGTGATTTTGGGCAGGTTACTTATCTCTCTTGACTTAACTTTTCTCTCTGATAATAACAGTTGTGGCCACTTCTAAGGCTTCAGTACATATTTTCTCTTTTCATTTTTTCAGTCCTGTGACCTCAGGAGGAAACACTGCCCACTGACTGAAGTGATAGGGAATACCCCTTTGAGGTTTAGCTTCATTCCACTTGTCTTGCTACAGTATTCTTGATAAGATCTCCAATGTCATCAAGTAGGAAAAGAAAGTATTTGCAATATGCAAGTTTCGTGTTTAGTAAAACTTGATGACTTCAAGAATTAAAAAAAAAAAAACAAAAACAAAAAACAAAAAACCAACAGTTGACCTGAATGTGGAGTTGGCTGTTCCACAAAGCTTTTCAGAGGTAAGGTGGATGTTTCTGGTAAGTGGCCACCAACAATTTCCCTAAAGTACCCAATTACAATAGCTGGGGTGACATTCTGGGTAATAGGTAGATATTTTTATTAGTCTGACTGAATCACATCATAGAATTTGAGTCAGATTGAACACCAACCCTGCCTGGTACCAATCTATGGTGCTTATAGAACCTTCTTAGACTCCTCTGTAGTCTGTGGCCTCTGTTAGCCCCAACTCCATGCTGATGCCCACTCTCAAGGCCAAGGATAGAAGACAGCTAATGAGGGTTATTCCTTCACCTTGATTCTCCCATGTGCTCTAGTAATGTCTCCAAGTAAACGAGCTTCCTGGGGAAAGGAACTGTTCTGTATAAGGAAATTTCCCATATAACTCAACTTACCCCTTTTGTGCCATTTTTTTTCTTTAAAATTTAATACTATTAATAGAAAACTTCTTAAAATAAATTATAGAATTATGTGTCTTCTTTCAAAGTGTATTTAAAATTAATTTAACCTTTCCTTGGTGTCCCATGGCTACCAAGATGTGTAGGAATGTTTGCCCTATGGCCCGCACTAGGCTGCTTTTATAGTTCTATCAGCTGGGATTTTAGAGTAACATTTGCTTTCCCCCTTATTCAAAAGTTTTACCTCTTTATTATAGAAAATTTAAAAAATAGAAAAAAGTAGGAAGAAAATTACTCTTCTAGACCTAGAAACATTTAGATGTACTTCCTTCTTGTCTTCTCAGTTCCTTGAGACATTTTTCTATGTATAGCATATTTATTCAACTTAGTTGTAATCTCTTACAGCTTGCACAAATGGTTCTGTCTCCTCTCTCTCTCTTAGTTTGTTAGTCATCCCTTTTTACTGCCTCTAGGGTCACACTGCCCCCTCTCCCCCGTCCCTTTCATAATCTGTGACTTCTACTTGTGGGCTGGGGAATGAGTTTACCATAATTATTAGTATTGTAGATAAAGGTGACAATGGATGGGCTCTTCAGGAAAGCCTGCAGCTCATATCACCAGAGTTAGATATGTGGGCTTTGAGATGGCTATTCCAGCTAATTAGCAGATTCCTTGGTCTTCCTACTGAATTCCAGAGATTTTCAGAAATTCTACTCTTAAAGGAGTTGCTACTATTCTGCTCGTACCTCTTGTCACTGAAGGAGTATATATTCAATTAGAATTTAAGTATCTTGAGGGTAGGGACCGTCTTCTAATCATACCTTGTATCATGCTCCACCCATAGTCAGTACTTAAGAAATGCTTTTGGTGAAGAGCGTTCATCTGAGATATTCCCAGTTCCAATCCAGACTCTATTTTACCAATATCCTTTATCTTTACCAACGTTTAGATTTTACCATGTTTTAACATGAATAAGGTTAAGAGTGACTCAAGGAGTGATTGTGGGGGAAATCTCTGAATACTCTTTCACCCAATCTCTGGCCCTATCCTCACTTTCATATGGCAAATTATTCCTCTTCCACTCTAAATCTCTCAGTGTGAAGCATGTGATCTGGGCCTAAACCAATCAGCATCATCTCCCAGCTATAGTAATTGGCTCAGAGTTGGACACATGGCCCAGCTAGACCTAGTTAGTGTAAACTTCAGGACTTCTGGGAATGCAGGGATAAATAAAGATGCTTGCTTCTTTTTGCTGGATGTAAAATTGGAAGGATATTGCCCCAGGAGTTCCTGGCAGCCACCTTCCAGCCATGAGGATGCCTTTTATAAATGGTACAAGTTTGGACATGAGCAGAGCTGTACTGAGCTATAGAAAACAGGGTTTGATTACATCTTTGAACCTCTGTGTTCCTGTATGTGGCCATGCCTGAAGCCAAATCTACCACTGGTCAGTTAAGTTACTGTTGCAGGTTAGGATCTCCAGAAGCAGACATGGAGATACAGCTATGGCTGGAGCATAAGAGCCCTGACTTTGAAGAGTGGTAAGGTCCTTGAGGGTAGGGCTCTAACGTTGTGAACTCACTAATTTGATCACAGATGTTTATACACAGGAGAAATTCATTAAGTATTTTATGAGCCAATTAAAAAATAATTAGTGATTATGATATATAGGTAAACAAATTATTTATAGCTTTCTTTTCTGTTTGTTAGCTTTTTGTATTTTCATCAATATCAGTTTTCTTGATATATGAATACTTACTTTCAGCATACTCCATATTTAGAGAAAAGACTTTAATTACTGAAGTCGATTGCATTAAACTATAATGCCCACTATACATTATAGTGCATCTATATGATTGATGCCAAATGTTTCACTCTTTGTTGGAATGGAGAGTTGAGAGAAGTACTTTGATAGTAGTTCATCTATGACCTGTGTGGCTGAATATAGAGAAGGAGGAAACTTGGGCAAAGACACTTTTTCCAGGGCTGATCTTACATTCACCCACACATAATGTAGAAGGCTACACATGAGGAAGTGATATTGTATGTGAACCTGTATGCATGTATTTGATTGTAAACATGGCTTTACCCCACCCAGAGAATATACACTGATTTTAATGCACAGCTGGTAGAAGAGGAGGTTTATCTTGGTCAATTTTAACAAAACTGAAAGAAGAAAAGATTCAAACAAATAATAACTTGGATGTGAGATTTCCTGTTTTGATTTTGTTTTTATTTATTTATTTTTATAATATTGTAGTAAGAAAAAATAAAGAAGTACAAATTGGCAGTTACAAAATAGTCATGGGTGTGTGAAGTACAGCATATGGAATATAGTCAATAATATTGCAATAACTGTATAATACCAGATGGGTACTAGACTAATTGGGGGGATCACTTCATAAATTATATGTCTAGCCACTATGCTGCTCAACTAAAACTAATATAAAATAATATTGAATGTCAACTGTAATTGAAAAATAAAAATAATTTAAAAAAGAAAAAAACATTTAGAGGACAACCATAAAAGTGGAAAGTTACAGCAGTTAATTGTATTGTGTTAGCCTATGCCTCTGAGGCATCTAACCTAGAAAAACCCTCTAGTTACCTAGTTTCACCTGAAATTAGGTGGGTCTGAAAGCCCATTACATGCAATTCAAGGATGGTTATTAGAAAATAGAATAGAAACCATCTCTGTTTTGTTCTGGCTCATTATTTTCTGTTTTTCACTTGTATTGCTGTAGCACTCCCCTCTTTTTCCAGGTCTGGCTAATGCTTCAAATAATTGCAGACACATTTTCCTCTCTTGGCTTTGAGAGATCATGGAGCATAATTAGTTTGGGCGAATTCAGCATGGTTTTATTCTCATTGCTTGTTTTTGGTGAAAAGAGGGACAGAATAAAGCTCTCTAGCTTCAATTTCAGTCAGAAACAAACCTAGGTCTTATAGAGAAATGTATCTGATTTTGCCTTTGGAAGATGATTTTAAAACCACTCCTTTCTTTTATGAGCGCCTTCCAAAATACATTGTAGGGATGCTTTACACCAGTGCTGTGAGGTAGAGCATCCTTGACGATGAAATTGTTTTAAAATTCTGGCTGTTCAGTACATTAGCCACTAGCTAGCTACATGTGGCTGTTGAGGACTTAAAATTTGGCTAATGTGATTGAGGGACTGAGTTTTTAATTTTATCTACTTTTAATTAATTAAAATTTAAATAGCCACATGTGGTTACTACATCATATAACTAGTGGCCAGCCCAGGGCTGATAAAGCCATGCAATTATATTATTAAGATGAAATCCTTCCCATATTTCTGTCCTGGTATCCTTAGCATGCAGGCCTCTATCCTCATGCTCCTTGCCTTGTGGTTGCAAGTGACTGCTGTACCTCCACCCATCATATATGCATTCCAGCAGGAAAAAAGGAGGAAGAGGAATAAGAGACACTAGAAATCATCTGAATATATCACATAGCTACTCTTAGCTGTAATAGAGATTGGGAAATGGAATTTTTTGTTTTTACAGCCTTTATAGTAGAGGTAGACAAAGCGAAAATAGAGGTTGGGTCAGCCAATCTATACTGTCTGTCTCAACAACAACAAAAAAATAGCTGATTAGGTATCTGCCTGGCAAAGTGGCAGGCAGACAACTTGAAGCTATCCAAGTGATCCCAGTGTAAAAGTGATTATGTCCATTTTCAGTTTATGAAATCTAAGAGATTTAAGTGCAGAAAGGTTAAGTGATATATCTAAGATCATACAGATAATACCTTAAGGAGTAGGGTTTCTTAATCTTGGTTGAGGAGTGGAATTATCTTAGGGAGATTTTAACAATCTCAATGCCCAGACTACAGCCTTGACCAATTAATTCATTCTCAAGAGGGGTGGGGTGGGTAGAGTGCAGCTAAGGTTGAGGACTGTGTTGTGGTACCTATTGCTGCATAACAAAGTATCCCCAAGACTTTATATCTTTAAACAACCACCATTTTCTTATGGTTTACTGTGGTGATTCTTCTCTCCCATGTTGTGTTGAAAATAACCACTCCATGATGTTCACTGAGCAGACGGCTGGTCTGGAGGGTCTAAGATGGATCCACCCATATGCCTGCCACCTTGATGGAAATGGCTCTTCAGAAGCTGGGCTTAGCTGGGACAATTGACTAGAATATCTACATGTGGCCTCTCCAGCACTGGGGCCTTAAGATAGTTGAACTTCTTACATGGCAGCTCAGGGCTCTAAGAAAGAATATTCTAGTGAATAAAGAATATGATCTAGCCTTGGAAATAACACAGTGTCACTTGTTCTGTACTTTATTGGTCAAAGTAGTATTTAGCTCACCCAGATTCAAGGGGAGGGATATAGACCACACCTGTCTTAGTCCATTCAGGTTGCTATAACAAAATACCACAGACTGGGTAGCTTATAAAAACAGAAATTTATTTCTCACAGTTCTGGATGCTGGGAAGTCCAAGATCAAGGCACCAGCATAGTCACGTTCTGGTAAGGGCCTGCTTCCTGACTCATAGCCAGTGCCTTCTCATTGTATCTTCACATGGTGGAAGGGGTCAGGAAGCTCTCTGGAGTCTCTTTTATAAGGCACTAATCCCATTCATGAGGGCTCTACCCTCATGACTTAAGCACTTCCCAAAGGCCTCACATCCTAATACCATTGTTTTTGGGGATTAGGATTTCAACATATGAACTTTGGGGGGATAGACTATAGCACACCTCCCTTTACTCTCAGTGGGAGGAAAGTCACACAGTTTGTGGTCATGTTTTAAAACCACTATGGACTGTTTACAGAGCAGTGGTCCTCAAACTTTAATGTGCATTTGAACTTCCTGGGGTTCCTATTGAAATACATATTTAGATTTAGGTCTGGAATGGAGCCCAATTCTATACAGGGATGCCAGCACTGCTGGTCCTCGAACCGCACTTTGAGTAGCAATGGTGTAAGAGGATTCAAACCTCAAGCTGTTCAGCTGTGTCTTTCTGACTATCCCACACCAAGCAGTCATTCAGAATTCAGTCCTCACTGCCTTTGTGAGTGTGTGTGTAATAAGTAATAGGGGCTGTTAAAGAGAAAACTCTGTCCCCCTGCAGCAAAAAGATCAAAATATCAAATCAGGCTCAAGCGGTGAGCAAAGACACAGTTAACAGAGTTTTCAGCAAGAACCTATGTTTTTTTTTAAGCAGTGATTTTCCTGGACAACCTGGGTCCTAGATCACACAGTGAGACCTGGCTTTGTCACCAATTACCTGTGGAAGCATAAATTACCATTATCTCGAATATACAATGGGGTAAAGACAGTCTCTTTAATAAATAGAGCTGAGAAAATTGGGCAGATACATGGAGAAAAAAAAAAGAAAGAAAGAAACTGGACTGCCTTCTTATACCGTATACAAGAATTAGACTCAAAATGGATTAAAGACTTAAATGTTAGACCTGAAACCATAAAACTTCTACAAGAAAATATAGGCAGTAAACTCTCTCATATTAGTAACAGTAATTTTTTCCCCAATATATCTTCTTGGGCAAGGGGAAAAAAAAAGAAAAAGAAACAAATGCTACTGTATCAAACTAAAAAGTTTTTGTTCAACAAAGGAAACCATCAACAAAACAAAAAGACAACTGACTGATTGGGAGAAGATATTTGCTAATGATACATCGGATAAGAGGTTAATATCCAAAATATATGAAGAATTCATACAACCCAACAACAAAAAACACAAACAATCCAATTAAAAAATGGGCAGAAGATCTGAACAGATATTTCTCCGAAGAGGAAATATAGATGGCCAATAGACATATGAAAAGATGCTCAAGGTCACTAATCATCAGAGAGATGCTAATTAAAACCACAATGAGATATCACCTGACACCTGTCAGAATGGCTATCATCAATAAATCAAGAAACAACAAGTGTTGGTGAGGATGTAGAGAAAAAGGAACTCTCATACACTGTTGATGGGATTGCAAATTGGTATAGTCACTATGGAAAACAGTCTGGAGGTTTCTCAAAAACTTAAAATGGATGTACCTTTTGACCTAGCAATTGCACTTCTGGGTATTTATCTAAAGAAAACCAAAACAATAATTCATAAAGATCTATGCACCCCTATGTTCATGGCAGCACAACGTACAATAGCCAAGATATGGAAGCAAACTAAATGTCCACCAACAAATGATTGGATAAAGAAGTTATGGTTCATATATATAATGGAATATTACTCAGCCATTAAAAAAATAAAATCCTACCATTTGCAATGACATGTATGGCTCTAGAGGTTATTATGCTGAGTGAAATAAGTCAGACAGAGAAAGATAAATACCATATGATTTCACTTATATGCAGAATCCAAGGAACAAAAAGAACAAATCAATCAAATACAGACTCACAAATAGAGAGGACAATCTGGTGACAGCCAGAGGGGAGGAGGGTTGGGGTGCTGGAAGAATGGGGTGAAGGGTTAAAGAAGTACAAATTAATAGTTGATAGATAGTCACAGGGTTGGGGAGCATGGCATAGGGAATGCAGTTAACATTAATGTAATGGCTAGGTGGAGAGCCAGAGGAGAGAAAGAGCAATTAGGGGGATTGTTTTATAAACTACATAAAAGTCTAACCAATGACTGTATACTTGAAACTAATAAAAATAAATTTTAAAAAATTACCTTTATCCCTAGGTTTTCTTATCTGTAAAATTAGATAAATACAGATATTCCCTAAGGTCTCTTCTAGCTCAAACTAGCTCCACCATCCAGTTTCAGAGAGTGGTTACACTTGTTTCACTGAAAGTGTAAGTTTGTCTCAAAAGTGTAACCAGAGAAACAATGTAGCATATTCTGAGGTAATTTGTTCTGGTCTGCCCGCTGTTCTAGGTGTTCGCATTGTCTCAGTTATGAGCACTTGCCTGAGCCTCAGTCCTGGCCAAAACCCTTCAAAGTCAGCCTTAATCCTCCTCCACCACAGACTCCCACCATGATAATATAGCCATCGGTCTCTCAGACACTGAATTAGGATGCTGAATTTTGATAAGGACAACCATTTCTCCAATCAAAATATTTATCCTCTGTGACAGAATTAATATAATGGGTAATTAGGTTTCTGCTGTGATAATGCTCTGTAACAAACGACCCAAAGTTCAGTGGTTTATACAGCATTTATTTCTCACCCCTAGGCCTCAGGGTTGGTTTGGACAGGTCTGCCTCAAGCTGGGAAGTCTGAGTTCAGATATGCTCTTTAATTCTGATAACATCAGTTACATGGATCATGTTTTTCAAATGGTGATGGCAGAGGAACAAGATGTCAAGTCAAGTCAAGCAAACATATTTAGAGCCTCTGCTCATGTCATGTTCACTATTGTCCCATTGGCCAAAGCAAGTCATGTGACCAAGGCTGACGCCCATAAGGCAAGGACATTTACTTTACCTACTTTACCAGCAGTCCCTGCAAGATCACAGAGTGCAGAGATAAACTTTTAATAAGGGGAGGGAGTAAAGAGTGGGGACATTAATCTAATCTGCTACAATGGGGCATAGCTTTTTCTCCCCAATGTTTTATTATGAAAATTTTAAAACACAGAAAATTTGAAAAAAATTTAGTGAATACCCATATATTCTCTATTTAGATTCTTTAATTAATGTTTTACCATACTTGGTTTATCATAGTATCCATCTCTCTATGTCATTATCCATTCATCAATTAATCTTATTTTTGGTGCATTTCAACATAACTTGCACGCAGTAGTAACATTTCTTCTTAAATACTTAAGCATGAATAAAGTTGACTAGAGTTTAATATTGTTTACAGTTAAATCTTCTCCTTTGAGGTAACATTTACATACAAAAATGCACAAATCTTCAATGGACCATGCCATAAATTTTGACAAATGCATACACCTGTGTAACCCAAACTCCACTCAAGATATAAGACATTATTATCAAACTAAAAAGTTCCCTTGGGACATAGCTTTTCAAAAGTTTTTCTTTTTTGTCTCATAACTTTATCAACTGCAGATGATATAGTCTAAAAATTGCCCCACCGTTAAGCAGAATACACTGGACTAAGCAGAAACACCATGTGGAAAGAACATAATGCTGTCCCTCCTGGGGCAGCCTGGGATTGTGGCCAGAATTACAGAGTGCTCATAGAAGGAGGACATTTATTTGTTTCACAATTATTTCTGAGAGCCTGCAGAGCTGCTGCCACTCTACAAGAAACCTCTGTGTGAATTATAAAAATTCTCACCCTCTGGGTAGGTGTAGCTCTTCTCACTTATCTTGAGGAACCCAGAGGACCTTTGTGCAAATTAGAAAGAGCCTCCCTTTCCCAAATGGAAGCAGTCTCCACCAGGGTGCAGGTTTGATGAGCAGGAAGGGCTGGATTTTAGTTCTGGTTAATATGCTATCCCCTTGGCATACACTCTTGAAAACAACCTGCACAACCATACATGAAGCCTTAGGTGACTGCTATGTGCCAGGTCCTGTGTGGTAGGTGCTGGTGAGACTGTGATCAGGAAAGCAGACATGATTCCTGGCTTCAAACAGCTTACATTCAAGTGGGACAAACTTATATTCCAGAGATGAACAATCTATTCAGCAGCAACTGGGAAATGACAGTAGTTAGAAATCTTGACACATAGTTGATACATGAACTGTCTACAGTTGATAAAGAAAGACTAAAAATTCTTGAAGTCCACATACAAGAAAACACTGACTCTGACGTTGTTGGAACTAGAATCCAGCAGGACTAAGACAGAAACAGCTCCCTAGTCACACCTTAAGGCTTTCTATTAATGGAGAAAAAATTAGAAAATAATATTTTAGCCACAGGGTATATAATCATTGTCCGCTATCAATACATTCATATTTTGGTTCATCATTAGTGAATCATTTCATATTGCAAGCTGAGACATTCTTGACTAATTCTTTCCACTTTATTTATAAAGTCCTAAGTTGAAAGAATTATTTCCAGGGGTAGATCTCATTCGTGAGCCACGTAGGTTCTGTACCTATGTGAAACACTCAGAGAAAATACAGAGTAGGAGAATCATGGGAAAAGGAGAGTGCATGGCCCCGACCATATTCTAGAATAATAAATACATAATGAAAAATCACAACAGTATTAATAGTAAGATAAACCTGTTAGCCAAACAAAACATGCTTATGGAATGAATTTGACCTATCTGTGATCTCTGAAGTCTATGATGGAAATGTACATGTGCTATATCCATCAGACAGACCAGGTAAGTGGCAACAGTATCTGTCATGGAACAAGTTATAGCCCTGTAGAGTAGGGAGGTCCATTTTAACCTTGGAATGGAATATGTTACTCATGTTCTGGGCCGTATTATTCTTTTTAATAATTAAAAAAAAATTTTCTATTATGGCTGGCATACAATTTTATATCAGTTTCAGGTGTACACCATAGTGATTAGACATTTATATAACTTCCAAAGTGACCACCCCAATAAATCTAATACCCATTTGACACAGTACATAATTACTACAATATTATTGACTATATTCCCTATGCTGTACTTTATATCCCCATAACTATTTTTTAACTATCAATTCGTACTTTTTGATCCCTTCCTCTCTTTCACCTACACCCTAACCTGGCAACCATCAAAATATTCTTTGTATCTATGAGTTTTTTTCTGTTTTGTTTTTCTGTTCAGATTCCATATGTGAGTTAAATCATATGGCATTTGTCTTTCTCTGACTTATTCCACTCAGCACAATATCCTCTAGGTACATCTATGTTGTTGCAGATGGCAAGATTTCATTCTTTTTTATGGCTGAGTAATATTCCATTGTATATATGTGCCACCTCTTCTTTGTCCAAACATCCATTGAGGGACACCCAGGTTGCCTCTATTTCTTGATTATTATAAATAATGTTGCAATGAACATATGGATTCACATGTCCCTTCTAAGTAGTATTTAGGGTTTCTTTGGATAAATACCCAGAAGTAGAATAACTGGGTCTTCCTTTGTCTCTTGTTATAAAGTCTGTCTTGTCTGGTATAAGTATTGCTACCCCAGCTTTTTTGTTTCCATTTTCACGAAATTTCTTTTTTCATCCCTTTACTTTCAGTCTGTGTGTGTCTTTTGATCTGAAGTGAGACTATTATAGGCATCATATATAAGGGTCTTGTTTTCTTATCCATTCAGCTACCCTATTTTTTGATTGGAACATTTAATCCATTTACATTTAAAGTACTTATTGGTAGATATGTAGTTATTGCCATTTTATTATTCATAATTTTTTATATTTTTTACTTTTCTTCTTCTTAAAGAAACCTCTTTAACATTTCCTGTAATATTGGTTTGGTGGTGATAAATTCCTTTAACTTTTTCTTGTCTGGCAAGCTGTTTATCTGTCCTTCAATTCTAAATAATAGCTAATATAATATTGTACACCAACTGTAAATGAAAAATTAAAAATATTTTTAAAAGAATGGGGCCATATTATCTTAAGTTAAAGAATAAAGAATTATCTGAAGGTGGTTATGATGCTGTAGCAGTTACAATTAAGTTTTGCTGCAAAAAGCAAACTCCCTCCCCCTAACAAATAACAGGATAGAATTTTCTCTCCCATTTCTTTCAGGTAAAGGAAATCTGGAGGTAGGCTGTCCACAAATAGTATAGTACCTTTGGGTTGTCATTGCAGACTCAGTCTCTTCTCTTTTTGCCCTGCCATACTCAATGCTTCATCTTCAAGGTCACTTCATGGTCTAAGTTGCCAGATGGTGCTACAGCCATCAAGTCTGTCTTGCAGTCTGAAAGAAAGAAAAAAAGAGGAAAGACAAAAGGTTAAGGATCCTACCTGGAGGACCCACCAAATGCTTCCACTCACATTTCACTCATCAGAACTTAGTCCCATGGCCATACCTTGGTGCAAGGGAGCCTGAGAAATGTAGTTTTTGTTTTTGCCTTTTAGCTAGGCTCATTGACTCGATTTCAGTTACTAAGGAAATAAGGATAGAAGAAGGAGATATTAAAGCCTCACTAGTTATCTCTGCCTCAGTCATAAATAAGTGGCTCATATTGAAACGACTACTGCTAGGATGGGTTTGTAGGAACTGAGGAATAAATTCTGTACAAAATTTATTTACATAAAGCTGGTTTTAAATTTTTCAGAAGAAGGCAAGAGAAATTCACATAACATAAAATTAACCATCTTAAAGTGAACAATTCGGTGGCATGTAGTACATTCACAATGTTGTGCAACCATCACTTCTATCTAGTTCTAAAACATTTTCATAATCCCCAAAGGAAACCTGAAATTTGTTAAGCTCCCAATTCTTTCTTTCCCCCAGCACCTGGTAACCACCAATCTGTGTTCTGTCTCTAGAGTTTAACCAATTCTGTATAATTCATATGAATGGAATCATATAATATGTGATTTTTGTGTTTGGCTTCTTTCACTTAGCATAGTTTTCAAAATTCATCCACATTGTAGCACGTGTCAGTATGGTCATGTGCCACAGAAGGACATTTTGGTCAATGATGAACTGCATATACACTGTTGGTTCCGTAAGATAATAATGAAGCTGAAAAATTTCTATCACCTAGTGACATCATAGCTGTTGTGACATTGTAGTGCATCACATTACTCATGTATTTGTAGTGATGCTGGTGTAAACAAACTTACTGCGCTGCCAGTCATATAAAAGTATAGCATATACAATTATATACAGTGCATAATACTTCATAATGATAATAACTGACTATGTTACTTGTTCATGCATTTATTATACTATAATTTTTTATCATTGTTTTAGAGTGTATTCTTTTTACTTATTAAAAAAAGTTTGCTGTAAAACAGTATGCTGTGTTATGCTGGCAGCAGCCTTATCCATCTCATGTTTACTGCATATCTTGATTAAATCATATTGTCTTCCACTTGATTCAGTCTTGTGTCATTTTTTGCAGTAACATGCTGTGCAGCCTATAGCTTGGGAGCAATAGGCTATATCATATAACATAGGTGTCTAGTAGGCTATATCATCTAGGTTTGTGTAAGGGCACTCTGCAATATTCATATAATGATGAAATTGCCTAAAGATGCATTTCTCAGAACATGTCCCTATCGTTAAGTGGCACGTGACTGAAGTGTATTTCTTTTTTTATGGCTGAATACAGGAGGAGAATCCTCTTAGCAGGTGCAGTACCAGCCCTCCATGCCACATTTTAAATAAAGGCCCCAACAAAAATTGGTTGCTTAATAGCTGGTTAAGGCAGATGTTCATGTAAGTACCAAGATTTTGATATAAGTACCTTCTTCATAGCTAATGGATCCTTAATTTTCTTTGAAGCAGCGGAATCACAACTGCACTAAGCCAACCATAACAAACCTGTTCCTTGTTTTCCCAGCCTCTCTTGCAGCCAGAGGTGGCCACTTAAGCTCTGGGCAATGAGACCCAAGTCTGCTGGGCCCCAGGGCAATAAATCTGGAAAAGCTTTTGCTTTCTTGATAAAAAGTGAGCAGCTGCAAAAAGAAAAAAATTATAAATTAAAATGCTAACAAAGTAAAAATAAGGAGGAGGGATAGAAGTTGCAGGGGCCCTTCCCTCATCTTTCTGCTCTGAAACCAGACCTGATGGTTGGAGCTATAATATGTTTCTCTCAATCATAAAGGTTCAGCTACATGGAGATGGGGGCCTTATATCACTGAACCTGTACTAGCACCTTTCTATGGAGAGAATATCTGTTATATGAGCTAAATAGACTCCTATTTGTTTCAGCCATTGAGAGACAGGTTTTCTGCTACTTCTAGCAAAAGTATTTTTAATAAACCTGCCAAATTCCTTTTAAGTGATTGGTTCTCCCATACATGTCAGAGGCAGAAGTTTGCAGCTGCCATGCAAAGAAAGATATCTGTGGAAAGGAATCCTAAGCTATATTGTGGCGAACCTCTGGCTAGAGTCTAAGGCTGTACTTTTCTAACATGGCAACTGAATCATTAAACATATAGTCTGCGTTGGTTTGTACAGGCATTAAAAGCACCAGCACCTGGGTCTTCCTATGTCTTTTTGCCTCTCTTGCATTAAGAAAAAGATCATTTATTTACACTTGTGGTAGTCAATACAGCCATGAGGGTTCCCCAGGGGCCATTCAACCTTAGCTGTCACCAACTTATAGAACAGTGCACTGCAGTGGGAGCCCTGGATGAAAGCCCAAATTTAGATGATGCTAAAAGAAGCTAAAAAATATAATACCTACATTTTGCTTAATGTAGCGAGATGGAAGCATGCATATAGAAGGGTCAAACCTAAATTATTAGTAAAGGCTTTATGGACTCTCTTGAGCTCTTAATAAGCTCTTTTTGATTTTAAAACACCTTGCTAATATGAGCATTCTCTCCAGCATTTGCTTAAATATTTTCAGATTACTTTAAGATAATTAAAAAATAATCTGGAGGTTTCCCAAAGCTTAGCTTAAATGACTCACATTTTAGAAGAATCTCAATGTATATAATGAGAAGCATAAAACAAAACTATCAGTGCCTAGAAATGACTTTGCTTTAGTTCTAGAGAATCTGAACTGAGACTATGTTTTGAAATTGAATCTGGAGGGATTTTTGTTCTTTGGAAATAGAATAAAGAATAAAGGGCTCTGATTTGGGGATGATAAAATAGCTGAAAAAACCAACTTTTTAATATTTAGAAGTAACTTTAATTTAGAATACATTACAAGGGTATGATAGCATTAAATATATAAAAGATATTTTAAACCCTTCAGTTTCCCAGGACTGCACTGAATTTTAGCTACACATTCACCAACACAGATCAACTAAGTGGATATTTCCAGCTGATATTCCAGAGAAAGAGAGCAACAAAAGTAAGAAGGGGGCTGAAAATATATTAGGCAAAAGCAAATGATAGCTAAAAAGATATGAATACTAAATAATGTAGATGGTCAAGAATCTACATGAGGTACCTTGGGAAAATACAGAATTAACAAAATTCACAAAATGATTTCCAATTAAATTGCATTTATGATGTCTGTTTCTTCAATAAATACACATACACACATTTTAGGTATATGTGTGTATATATACATATACATATACATATATATACACATATATACACACATATCCTCTGCTTTATTTATATATATTTAATTATTTACTCAACAAATATTTTTTGAACATCTACTATGTACCTGGCATTGTGCTCAATACATTGTTTAACTAGAGCTAAGTACAAAAAAGAAACAATAAAACCCACAAGAACAATAACAAAAAAAACTCAGTCCCTGCCTACAAAAAGCTTAATGTAAAGTGAGAATGTCAAAAAATAATCAGATAATGCGATATGACATGGGAGGGGTCATATTACAAGTAAATATGGAGTATTAAGGGAAAATATAGGAAACAGACCTAACGCAGATTAAGGAGGCTTCCAGAAGTAGGTAGTGTCTGAACTGGGCTTTCAACAACTAGCAGCAGGTGCAAGGTCAAAATGATTGATAAGGCAAGCAGAGAGACATATACAACAACTCAGAGGTATAAGATTTTTTTTTAATTCAAGTATAGTTGACGTACACTATTATATTAGTTTCAGATGTACAACATTTATATATTTTATGATGTGATTACCACACTAAGTCTAGTAACCATCTGTCTCTGTGCAGTTTTTACACTATTATAGACTATATTCCCTTTCACCTTTTCACCCATCCCTCTGCCCCCTCCCCTTTGGCGACCGCTAGTTTGTTTTTTGTTTCTATAAGTCTGTTTTGTTTTGTTTATTTGTTTTGATTTTTAAAAAACTCCACATATAAGTGAAATCATATGATATTTGTCTTTCTCTGTCTGACTTATTTCATTTAGGACAATACCCTCTAGGTCCACCCATGTTGCCGCCAATGGCAGGATTTCATTCTTTTTTATTGCTGAGTAATAGTCCATTGTATATACCACATTTTCTTTATCCATCTATCGATATGCACCTAGGTTGCTTCCATATCTTGGCTATTGTAAATAATGCTGCAGTGAACATAGCCATGCATATATCTTTTTGAATTAGTGTTTTCATTTGATGCACTTCGGGAAGAATGAGATAGTAGGAGTGTGGCTAGAGATGAATCTGGAGAGGTAGGCAGGAGACAAAGCACAAATTTATTACTGAGGATAGTCTAGGTTTTACTGTGATAACAACCCCTCCACCAAGAAAAAGCCCACCTCCAGACTATATGTCGTACATGGCTTTCCCAGCTTATAATACTCCCATCTCAACCTGAGGCTTCAGGATTCCCTACTGCAGAGGAGGAGAGCACAGATAATTATGCACCTGTTCTTAAAAACATCTGCCCAGAAGTGACACTCATCGCTTCTGAACTCATTTTGTTGCTCAAAGTGTGTCATAAAGCTACCAGAAACTTCGAGGAGGTGAAAGCCACATCTTCTCCATGTTCAAAAAGAGGAAGGAATTAGACATACTAGAGACAACCAACCAGCTAAGTCCACCATAGGCTTTATGTACTATGTAGGAATTTTGATTTTATTCTCAAATGTAGGCACAGTTTCAAGCAAAGACCAAAGAAACATGAGGAACTCAGGATCACCCGAGTTCCTCTGACTTTGATTACCCTCTGATTTTGACTGCCCTCTGATTTTATACGGCAAGTCTCCATAGAGTGGTTTTAGGGTCTAGTCAAGAAAACAGAACCAGTAGCTGTTTTAACAGGGGAGGTGTAATACAGGGAATGGGCTACATTCGTGTTGGAGACCTGGGAGAGCAAAAAAGCAACTTTGATAGCAGCCACCGTCCCCAGCGTTGGGAGCACAGCAAGGAAGAGGTGGGGTTACCAGAACCTGGGGGTTCACAAGAGAGGTCCTACAAAATTCATATTTGGACCTCTTAGGAGGCCCGGTTGCTGCTGCTGAGGCTGGTTCTGGAAGCTCTGAAGGAAGATGGAGACTGCAGCAAACTACTGCTGCTGGGGCAAAGCAGTCAGGAATAGCAGGAACCAGGAAGGAAGCCCTCTTCCCCTCTTGCTGCCTTCCACTCTCCATCTAGGTCCTCCCGTTGGCAGAGCCTAACTGGACAGACTGCCATGACTCAAACTTCTCTCACATGCGACCCCTAGTCATCTTTCAAACTCTCTCTTGGTTTTCTTTTATTTTACTAGTATTTAAAAAAATTGAGCTATAATTGACATATAACATTATATTAGTTTCAAGTATACAACATATGATTCAATATTTGTGTATATTGTGAAATGATCACCACAGTAAGTCTAGTTAACATCTATTACTGCATAGTTGTAATATTTTTCTTTTGATAAGGATTTTTAAGACATATTCTCTTAGCAACTAGTATTTATGTAAAAAAAATGAAGCTATGTTCATGAAATCTTGGATTTGCCTGTTTTACATCTTTTTAAAAAATTGACTTAGGATTTTGTTATGCTATCTCCGTCTTTTGGGTCACCAATTTAATTTGTATGTTAATTATCATTCTTGTACTTTGGACTTAATTTTCTAGGCTTTCTGTAATTTTTTTTTGAACTGAACATATTTTCTTTTTCTCCCACTGTGATTCATTTTAATTAACCAATTAAAGTATAGCTGACATACAGTATTATATTAGTTTCAGGTGTACAACATAATGATTCGACCTTTATATTCTTCACTTTGTCTCTCCAGCCTGGGATCTTCCACTTGCTACTCTGTAGGGGTACATCATGTTTCCTAGTTGGTGTCCCAGCTCTTCTATCACCTCCTGTATTACCAATTATCTGCATTAAATATCCTCTGTTGTAAGTACTTAAAGTGGTTTTGTTTTTCTCATTAAATCTGAAGTAAATTAGTAACTTTCCAGTTTATTTGTGAAAACCGAGAACAGAGCTAATTTTGGACACCTGATTTTCAATTCTAGAAAAACAGGCCTCTAACCATGATGCTAAGATTTATGCCCATAGACTTCGTAGTATTCTGTGGGTACAGTGTGGATGTGCCTGAACTTAAGGTTTCAGCTTTCCTTTTCAGCCACATTCTGCCACATTTCAGGGTAACTGAACTCAGGAGATAGCTCTAGGGGACCTCTTGAGACCTTAACCACCTCCTTAAACCAACGTAAAATTGGAGAATGTCCAAGGATAACCAAAGGGTTTGTTAACACATGACAAGGAGGAATTATTAATTAACATATTGTAAAATATATTTTTACTGTACAGTTGTATGAATTTAACATGGGTACAGCTTCATATAACCATCACCACAATCAGGATACAGAACAGTTCCATCACCCCCAAAACCTCCCCTGTGCTGTCCCTTTATAGTTATACTCTCCTTCTCCCACTAACCCTTGGTAACTACTGATCTGTTCTCCATAACTAGTTTTGCTTTTTTGAGAATGTCATAGAAATGGAATCATATAGTATACAACCTTTGAGATTGACTTCCACTCAACAAATGGCTTTGAGATTCATTCAAGTTTTTAGGTATATCAATTGTTTATTCTTTTTTATTGTTGAGTGTTATTCCATTATATGGATATACTAGGATCTGTTTATTCTTTCACTCACCGAGGGACATTTGGGTTGTTTTCAGTTTTTGGCTATTATAAACAAACCTTTTATTAACATTCATATACAGGTTTTTGTATGAATATATTTTCATTTCTCTTGGATATATACCTAGGAGTGGGACTGCTTGCTGTTTTGGGTAAATGCGTGTTAATGTTAATAAGGAACTGGCTGTTTTCCAGAGTGGCTGCACCAGTCTGCGTTCTCACCTTCACTTGGTATTGTCAGTATCTTTTATTTAAGCCATTATGATAAGTGGTAATCGTGGCATTAATTTTCATTTCCCTAATGGCTAATGATGTTAAACATCCTTTCACATCATTATTTATCATTAACATATCCTTTTTGGTGAAGCACCTGTAAATTATTTTGCCCATTTTTCAATTTAGTTTTTTTCACATGAATGTCTAATTATTTGGAACCATTTGTTGAAAAGAATGTACTTTGCCCAGTGAATTGCTTTTATATTTTTGTCAAAAATTAATTAACCATATTTGTGTGCAGTCTTATTTCTGGACTATTCTGTTACATCGATCTGTATATCTATTCCTTAGCCAATACCACCCCGCTTGATTGCTTTATACTTTATATAGTAGCTTTATAATAAGTCTTATATTGGGTAGTATGAGGTCTCCAATTTTATTGTTCTTTTAAAAAGTTGTTTTGGCTATTCAGTTACTTTGACTTTCTTATTAATTTTAAATTTCCCTTGTATAGAATTACAAAGGTTTCTGCTGGGATTTTGATAGGAATTGCATTCAGTCTGTACATCGATTAGAGAGAATTAAGATATTGCTAGGTTTAGTCTCCAATCCATGAACACAGTATGTCTCTCTATTCATTTAGGCCTTCTATGCTTTCTTTCAGCAATGTTTTGTAGTTTTCACCATATAGAATTTGAACATATTTTGTTAAATGTGTATCTAAGTTTTTATGAGTCTGTTTCTATTGCCAGAGGGGAGGAGGATGGGTGGACAGGTAAAAAAGATGAAGGGGAATACAGTCAATAATATTGTCATTACTTTGCATGGTGACAGATGATTACTTGAATTAGTGGGGTGATCACATTGTAAGGTATAAAAATGTCGAATCACTATATTGCGCACCTGAAATTAATATAACTAATATAATATTGTATACCAACTATACTTAAATAAAAAATAAAAAATAGAAAAATGTATATATATTTCTTTTTTTGTCTACTAATCAAATAATATATTTAAAAAATTTACATCTCAAATTGCACATTGCTAGTATATAGAAATATTATTGATTTTTGTGTGTTGACCTTGTATCCTGAGACCTTGCTTAACTCACTTATTTAATTCTAGGATTTTATAGATTCCTTGACATTTTCTAAGTAGATGATCATGTCATCTGTGAATAGGAGAAATTTTCTAATATCCTTTGAGAACCCCTCTCTTTTCCTTCTGTTTTTTTTGTTCCTTCTAGAGTTTTTATTCCTCTCCTTCCTCAGTATTCCATTTAAGTCTACATATTATGATTTTTGCTATATCTGTATGCTTTTGATTTTTTCGTGCCTTTTGTCTTGTCTAGGCATTCCACTACAATGTTGAATAGGAATGGTCGATAGTAGACTTTCTTGCTTTTTTCCTCAACTTAGGGGGAAAAATCAGACTTTAACATTAAAAATGCTGTTAGCTATATTGGTTTTTTTGGACATGCTCTTTATCTGGTTGAGGAAGTTCACTTTTATTCTTATTTTGTTGAAAGTTATTCTTTGTCAAATGCTTTCTCTGCATCAATATGATCATGTGGTTTTTCTTCTTCGGAAAGTTAATACAGTGGATCTCATGTAGAACCAGGCTTGTAATATCTGGGATTACAAGGTTGGTTCAACATGAGATCCACTGTATTAACTTGGTTATGGTGTATACTTATGTTTGTACATAGTTAGATTCATTTTGCTAATATTTTGTTGATAATTTTTATATCTAGGTTCATGAGAGATATTGGTTTGTAGCTTTTTTTCTTGAACTGTCTGTCTGGTTTTGGTATCATGGTAATGACCTCATAAAGTAAGAAGAGAAGTGTTCACTCCTCTTATATTTTCTGGAAGGATTGTGTTGTATTGGTGTTATTCCTCTTAAAATGTTTGATGGGATTCACCAGTGAAACCACCTGGGCCTGTAGAATTCTTTTTTTGAATATTTTTCACAATAAATTCAATTTCTTCAGTAAGTATATTTGATATGCAGAATTATGGCCTCCAAAAAATGTCTATGTTCTAATTTCCAGAAACTGAATATATTATCTTACTGGTGAAAGGGACCTTGCAAAGGTGATTAAGTTAAGGATGTTGAGATGGTGAGCTTACCTGGATTGTCTGAGTTGGTACTAAATGTAATCATAAGAGTCCTTAAAATGGGAGGTAAGAAGGTCAAAGGAGGAAATAGGAGATATGACAATGGAAGCAAGATACTACACTGCTGGCTTTGAAGATGGAGGAAGGGGCCATGATGCAAGTAATATAGATCCATAAACTGGTAAAGGCAAGGAGATGGATTCTCCTTCAGAGCCTACCAAAGGAACCAGCCCTGCTGACACCTTGATTTTAACCCAGTGGAATTGATTTCAGACTCTTGTTACATGCTAACTTAAAGACAATGCATATTCTGCTGTTGTTGGATGGAGCATTCTATAAATGTTAATTAGATTTAGTTGGTTGATGGTGTTGTTCAGGTCTTCTATATCCTTGTTGATTTTCTGTCTATGAGTCTATTATGGAGAGAGGGGTATTAAAGTCTTCAGCTCTAATTATGGACATTTTAATTTCTCCTTTCAATTCTGTCAGCTTTCGCTTCAAGTATTTTAAAACTCTGGTATTAAATGCATGCATCTCTAAAACTGTGGTGGGCAGTCCCTAAGGAGGCAAATCCCAATGAACTGACCTCTCGATAGTCATGTTTTTGTGTAATCCCCTCCCACTGAATGGGGGCAGGACCTGAGACTTGCTTCTATTCAGTAGAATATGACAAAGGTGATGGGATGTCACTCTCTTGATCAAATTATGTTATATGGCAAAGAGGATAAAATGTCACTCCCATAATTATGTCATATTATGTAAGACTTCATTTTAACAGTTTGTTGGATTGATAAAGTAAGCAGCCACGTTGAGGAAACTCATGTGGCAAGGAACTTCAGCCAGCTTCTAGGAGCAGCAGGTGAACTCTCATGCCTGAGAGTGGCTGCCAATGGACAGCCAGAAAAAATTAGGGCTTTTAGTCATACTGCTACACGGAAACTAATTATGCCCAAAACCTGAATGAGTTTGGAAGTGGATCTTTCCCCAGTCAAGCTTATGATGAGACTGCAGCCTTAGCAGACACCTGGATTGCAGATAGCCTGAAGCAGAGAACAAAATTAAGCTGTGCCCTGACTTCTGCCCTACAGAAACTGTGAGATAATAAATGTACATTTTTTAAGTCACTCAGTTTGTGGTAATTTGTTATGGAGCAATAGAAAACTAATACAGGTTGTAATGTTTACTTGGTGGATATATCAGTTATTATGATGTAATGTCCCTCTTCATTCTTCATAATTTTCTTTTCTGGGAAGTCTAATCTATCTGATGTTAATAGAGCCACTCCAGCTCTTTATTATTAATATTTACATGATATACATGTTTACATCATTTTACTTCAATCCTACATATATCAAGATATTTGAAGTAAGTTTCTCATAGGCACTAATTTTGGGGTCCTGTTTTTTATTCATTATGACAAACTCTCTTTTAATTAATTTTCTTAGATCATTTACATTTAATGTAGTTATTGATATGTTTGGATTTAGGTATACCATTTTATTATTTGTTTTCTGATTTGTCCCTCTGGTTTTTGTTCCTTCATTTCCCCTTTACTTCCTCTTTTTGGGATTCTCTGAGCATTTTTTAGTATTCCCTTTAATTTATCTATAGTGTGTGTGTTTTTTTTTTTTTTAACTTTATCTCTGTATATTATAGGGAATATAGTATACACACCCAAGTTTTTACAATCTACCTAGAATCAATATTTTACCAAATCAAGTGGAATATAGAAACCATACTAACATATAGGTCCCTCTATCCTCCTCCCTTTATGTTGCGTATTATATCTACATACATTGAAAATCTCTGACCCAGCGCTGGTGCTCAGAGTGAGCAGGTCTGTCACCACAAAAATCCGCTCATGTACATGGTCCTTTTAAGAGGCATCTGCAGCTGCTGGCTGCCACTGCCGCAGCCTCTGTCCCACTTAGCTGCTCAGGACCGGGCAACCTCGCGTCTTGCCCAGTCCTATCTTCTCCCGTTGCAGGGTGATTTCTTATTTCTCTCTCTAGTTATAAGGTTTATTCATCTAGATCCCAGGTGATTTCCCTTGCTGTTTGCTCCTTGTTTCTGTCACAACTTTGATTTGGTTGCCAGAGGGATGAACAGAGCCTCTATCATCTATGCCATTTTTTTTTGTCTCTATACTTTGTTTTTAATCAAAGAGCATATTTTAAAAAACTGGTGAAGAGAACTTCTCTCAGCCATCCTTTTATAGAGGTCTGCTGGCAATAGATTCTCTCAGTCTTCCTTCTTTGCACAATGTTTTTATTTCACTGTCTGCTGAATGCTATTTTTGCGGGACATATTATCTTGGGTTGACTGTTCTTTCATCACTTTAAAAATATTGCATACTTCTTTATGACCTCCTTGGTTTCTGATGAGAAATTCAGTCATTTGGATTCTTACCCTAAGGGCAATGTATCATTTTTCTCTATCTGCTTTAGATATATTTTCTTTGTCTTTCTTTTCACTAGTTTAATACAATATGTCTGGGGGCATTGATTCATATAAGTTTATCCTGTTTGGAATTTGCTGAAGTTCTTGAATCTGCGGGTTTTTTTCTGTTGCTAAATTTGGAATGTTTTCAGTTATTATATCTT
>NW_006431933.1:949982-953818 GCF_000325575.1 Pteropus alecto | reverse complement strand
GTCATGAGATTCCAATGATATGAATGTTAGATCTTTTGTTATTATCCTACAGGTCCTTGTGGCTATGTTCATTTATCTCTCAATTTTTCCTCTGTTGCTCAGACTAGATAACTTCTATTAATATATCTTCACATTTACTGACTCTTTCATCTTCATTCTTCTATTAAGCCCACATAATCACCTTTAAAATTTCAGTTATTATATTTTTCAGTTATATCATTTCAATTTGGTTCTTCTTCTTCTATCTTACTCCTTTGCTGAGACTTTCTATCTTTCTATTCATTTCAAGATTGTTTGCTCTCACTGAAACATTTTTATAACACCTACTTTAAAGTTTTTTTTTAGGTAGTTCAAACATCTGTGTCATGTGTCATCTCAGCATTGGTGTTTATTGATTGCCTCTTCGATGGACAATCAACAGTTGAGATTTTCATGCTGAATAATTTTGGTTTGTATCCTGGACATGTTTAATATTATGCTATTGGATCTTAAATCTTGTTTTAATTCCACAGAGTAATGTTTATATATTTGTGTTAGCTTGTAGTTGACATGGTGGGGTCCAGATCACAAGTTCTGACCTGCCTTTTGTGAATCCTGGCTCCAAAGTCAATGAAGTTCTCAAAACTTTTGCAGTGCTATTTATATCTGTCTTACATGTGTGTTATCCATGGCTAGTCTAGGACCTGGGTTGTGTCTGCTATTTAGTTCAGTTATCTCAGTCTTTGTGATGTTGTTTAAGATCAGATCCAAATGCAGGTCAAGGTGAACCTAGGAGTTCATAAACAACTTCTCCACAATTTCCTTGATACTTTGCAGTTTCTTGGAGTTCCCATTTTTGGTCGTTTGGCAAGAAACATGAGTCTTTACTTGCTCCTCTCTGCCAAGCACTTTCTGCAACTTTATACATGTCTGGGGCCAAGCTGCAAGAGGACAGGTAGAGAATAAAATATATCAACGGGGCTTTGCCCCACTGTCTTGAGACCACAGCTACTCCAACAAAGAGGAGAGTTCCCCTCTTCCTTAGCATTTTAAACACTTGAGTCACTGTTCCATCCCTTGTCACTGTTGACTTAGCTGTCATAGGGGGATTGTTTATTGGCTAGAGTATGAGAGAATGGAAAAAAGAAAAAATGGAGTACTTTCCTACCTTCTCGGAACATTAGATCAATTTCCTGCACTTCTTGTTGCTCTCTGTCCATGTTGATGCCCCCTTCTGGGTTTTGGGCTACCTTAAGTCCAGTCCAGTGTCTACTGGAGGAAAAAAATGGTAAGCTCACTGCCAGTTGTTATACTTCAAATTATTGTGTTTGTTTTCAATTTACCTGGTACAATTTATGTTTAAGAGTCCCCAAATAGTTGCTCCATACATTCTGTTCAGATTTTGTAGCTGCATTCAGTGGGAGAGAATGGGTTGAGTGTGATTATTCTGTGGTAACTGGAATCAGAATCCTTGTACTGTATAGGTTAGTTTTCACATATAAATACGTATAGATAATGGAGTTTATTCTTTGGTGTATATTTGTGAATAGTTGGGACTAATCTTTTCACACTCTACCTGAGGCAACCACTTTATAATATAAATACTCTTCTGGTTACCTGTTGTTATGGAAGAAATGACCCTCAAATTTAGTAGCTTAAAATGATGTAAATCATTTTATTATTATCTCATAGATTTAAGTGTTGATTATGCTCAGATAGGTGGTTCTTCCTGCGGGGAGGGGTCTCTCATATGTTTATAGTAAGATGGTGGCTGGGAATGAAATAATCTGAAGGCTCACTCATATGTGTGGCATTTGGACTGGGAACACTAAAAAATCTGGGGCTCCTGTGGTGTCTCTCTCTATTGTTATGTGGCCTCTCCATGGTATCTCAAGTATGGCAGCTTCAAGGTAGATAGAGTTTTTTAAAAAAAATTCCAGCTTTATTGAGATATAATTGACATATAACATGGTATAAGTTTAAGGTGTATAACATGTTGATTTGATACATTTATATATTGCAATATGATTACCACCGTAGTCTTAGCTAACACATCCATCATGTCACATAATTACCATTTCATTTTTGTGGTGCAAACATTTAAGATCTACTCTTATATCAACTTTCAGGTATATAGTACAGTATTGTTATCTGTAATCACCATGCTGTGCGTTAGATACCTAGAACTTATTTATCTTATTACTGCAAGTTTGTACTCTTTGACCAACAGCTCCCCATTTCCTCCATCCATCCTCTAGCCCCTGGTAACCACTTTTCTACTCTGTTTCTATGAGTTTGGCTGTTTTAGTTAGGTTATACAGTATTTGTCTTTGTCTTATTTCATTTAGCATAAAGCTCTCAAGGTCCATTCATGCTGTCATAAATGGCAGGATTTCCTTCTTTCTCATGGCTGAATATTCCATTGTGTGTGTTTGTGTATCACATTTTCATTATCCATTCATCCATTGACAGACACTTAGGTTGTTTCCATATTTTGGCTACTGTGAACAATGCTGCAATAAACATGGGAGTACAGATATCTCTTCAAGACACTGTTTTCATTTCCTTTGGCTATATACCCAGAAGAGGACTGCTGGATCATATGGCAATTCTAATTTTAATTTTTGGGGGAACCTCCATACTATTTTTTACATTTACAATTTACATTCCCACCAACAGTGCACAAGGGTTCCTTTTTCTCCACATCCTTGTCAACATTTGTTATTTCTTGTCTTTTTGTTGATAACCATTCTAACAGGTGTGAGGTGATAAGTCACTGTGGTCTAGATTTCTTACATGGAAGCTCAAGGCTCCAAAGTGAGTGGAGAGCAAGAGTGTGCAAGTGAGCCACGTAGGAACTAGGTTGCCTTTTATGTCTTAGCTTCACAAGTTATGCAGTCTCCATTGGCATATTCTATTATTTGAGGCAGTTGAAAGGGTCCACTGAGGTTCAAGGGGGAGGGAACATAGATGCCTCTTAATGGGAGAGTGGCAAGTTTCTGGAAGAGCATGTGGAAATGGAAACATGGTTTTGGGCATTTTTGGAAAATATAACCTGCCACAAGTACTAAGAAGTCTGTACTTTTAATGTAGCTCCTGAGCTGTCCTCAGTGTGAGCTATAGAGAGAAATTCTGTTTTTGACTTTTGGGAACCCAAGAAGGTATAATATTAAATATTATGATCAATATGGCCAGTTTTCAGCATACATGGATTTTAGTGAGTCTCCAGAAATTACATCAAGTTTTTCCATTGTTGTATAATTTTCTCTGTGACTATTCAAGCTTTTAGTGTTTGAAATTTCATCGTGAACCTGCAGGAACTTCAAGATATATGGATTTTTGAAGAGGCTGGTTGACAGTCTAGAGGAATGGGAAAGGCGCTAGCTAAAATCTAGATGAAGAGATTCTCCTATTAAAGAAGGTCCTAAGCAGGCTTGGCAGAGTGTTAACCTAGAGAGGAACCAAGAAGGCTGCAGTGCTCCAAATACCTTTCCAATCTAATTCTACCTCTATCTTATTATTATTCCTTTTAATTAAGCATTTCTTTCTTCAATGATTCCTCTTAAAAATGCAAACACCTCTAGGAGAGAAACATGGGCAGTTGTCATGGATTTCAGAGTGGTTCAATGAACACTTATGAGCACAGTGCAAGCCACTGGGAATTCAGTGATCAATAATTTGATCTCCTTTTCTTCCTTGACCAGAGTAACAAAGTGGATTGAAAAGTCTAGTTCCTTTGATTCTGTTTGAAGAGGCTTTATCCTGCAGAGTCCACTTTGTAATTTTTTCCAGAGCTGGGCTTGGTTTTAAGAATCATCCAAAGACTTCCATGGCTACCAGAAAGTCAACATAAAAGG
>NW_006431933.1:941257-949947 GCF_000325575.1 Pteropus alecto | reverse complement strand
CGCCAGCAACCTGCTGCTTACCAACATGGAGTGGCAAGTGGTCACTTCCTTTTGGTTCAACTCTCTTCCCAGAGTAAGAAGTTAGTCTACTGCCCAAGTGAAGGAGCTATTTTAACTCTCCTCACCTGCTTCTGACCCTTTATCAGTCCTCACTTTTGGACAGTCTAGACAAGAGGTTTGAATGAAGACTGGCAGATTCTGGAAAGGACCGAAAGCTGGCAGGCACTGTGAGAGATGTTGAGAGAAATGTAACGTGGCTTCGTGGCTCCTCGCTTCCCTCAAAGCCCCCATTTTACTGGGCCCAGAGGGGCTACACAGTGGCCTGAGATCAAACACTTCGCAGTGGCCCCAGAAAGGACTCCAGACCTCACAGCGCGGGAATTCAAGCTGATGCTGCCGCCAGGAACGGGCGACCTCTGGCGACCGGTTTAGAAAGCGTGGCGGCAAGGACCTGAGAACCGGCCCCGTGACCCCAGACGGCCTGGCCAGGTACACCAGGACTGGGGGAATATCGTAGAGAGCCCAGAGGCTGGCGGCCCGGCCCATGGGTCGGAGAGCGACAACCGAACTTGCTGCGGTGGCCGGGCCTGCCGGGGGCGCAGCGCGGGTGGGGGCGAACAGGTGCGCGGGCGGGGGCGGTGCTTGGGGATCCTGCGCACTGCGCGCGCCCCTCCCCCGCCCGGGCGCCAGCAGGAGGAGGAACTGCGGCGGCCTCAGCTACTCGCGCAGGTCTGCATCGCGAAGCCACCGACGGCGTGGGCTGCTGGTCCCGGTGCGCAGGAGGCGCGGACGGCTCTGGGGCCATGGAGCCTGGTGGTGACGCGGCGCGCTTTGGCCCGGGGTGGGCGGCCAGGGCGCTGCCACAGCGACTGATGTTGCTGCTGCTGACGCTGCTGTCGGGTCGGGGGCTGCATGTCGCGGCCGCGGCCTCCTCCTCCTCTGGGGCGGCGGCCGAGGACAGCAGCGCCATGGAGGAGCTCGCCACTGAGAAGGAGGCGGAGGAGAGCCACCGCCAAGACAGCGTGAGCCTACTCACCTTCATTCTGCTGCTCACTCTCACCATCCTCACCATCTGGCTCTTCAAGCACCGCCGAGTGCGCTTCCTGCACGAGACCGGGCTGGCCATGATCTATGGTGAGCACCACACCCGCGCCCACCACCCTGACACTCCTCAGGCAGCCCGGCCGCTGCACTTCCCCTTCGCGCTGCGCTGTGCTCCTCCTTCACTTGCCAACGTGTTTCGTCCCTTTTCCTTTTCCCGCTGAGACTGTGTTAGTTTCCAAGGTCAACTGTCTGCATTTTCTGGTTTTCTATTACTGTTAAAAAGAATTCTATCCCATTTTGACGTTTCTTCATTGGGGAACCAGGAAAATGAAAGACAGAGGTGGCCCGGTTCTGTCCGACCGGTTCTGTCTCATCCCGCATCGCGCCTCCGGACCCCTACCCCCGCCCCAGTTCAGCTCAATAGGGTGTGTGTGCCGTGATGGGAGGTGGGTGACTTCGCAAGGGACCGAGCCACCCCAGCAGGCAGGCCACAGTGAGGGTTGGGGCGAGGGCTTCGGGCTTCCTGTCTTGCGTATGGGCTGGCGGGGCCTGGTGGATGCTGTATCTATCCATGGTCAACCTGACTGGGCGTCTACTTCTGAGATCTATGTTTCTGGATCTCTGGTTAATAAAGTAGGAGCATGAAGCGCTGTGAAAGGTGATCGTGGTCCAGGACCCAGGATGGTGCTCAGCCATGTCGGGCCTAGTCAGGAAGACAGCGCCTCCCACCCTTGTACCCAGGTGGGAAGCTATACCCAGTTACTTGCCTTCTCCAAGGGAAAAGGAGCTTTTGTATTCTTCACATTGTAACATGGACGCGACTTAGAAGTTACATTTGTGAGTGTATGGAGAGGAAAAAGTAGTGGTTTTAATTCTGGAGTCAGCTTTCTTTTGTTGTGAAGAGTGGATTGATGCCACCATCCTTTTCTGGATTTAATGGCACATGCAGAGTGGTCAGAACAAATTTTCTGTCATTATATAGGTGTTATTTAGCCATAATCTGAATCATCCCTCTTCTCCCACTATGTTCCCTGCCCCCTGCAATGACTCCAAACTGGAACCAAGTACTCTCTTTTTGAATTTAATTCAGTAGTGTTAGGCTCATGTTGGCATCCTCATGTGAAATAGATGAGCCTACTTCATTACTGTTCCTGATAGGGAGAATTTATTTCCTCACTTTGCTAGAGGGATCTCTGCATTGAATTTCCATGCAGCATTCCCTGATAGAGAATGGAAAGCAGACACCTTAATCTTTAATGTGAAAATTACCCTTGGCCCTGGGCCTTGCTTCTCATGGTTCTTGATTGGTCATTGATAGCCTAGGCTCATGGCCACCACGGTTACAAAGTGCTATTGGGAGACCTCGAGTTTCCAAGAGGTAGTGGCCTCAACAGATCTTGAAACAGGACCAGGTCCAAAATAGAGTTTGGTTATTGCAAATTACAGGTATGAACACAAACTTTGGCCTGGGCACCTGGTCATTCTTGAGCTCTGTGATTTGTGTCAGTTGGTGACTGATGCCAGGGCTACAGGTAAGATAGGTTTCCTGAGCAGAGAGCAGAGTTGGGAGTTGAAGCACATTGTCATTTTTGGTGATTGACTCTGAATCATAATGCAAATGATGATTGCCCTTATATGTGTATAGTCTTGAAAATATTTTTTATAGTCCCTAGATCCAATTCATTAAAGTACAATGTGAAATACTTTTAGAAGGTACCTTTGACAGGCTCATAGATACATGCTCAAGTGCATAGAAAATAAATGGGGATTTAAAAATACATTTTCCAAGGAGTGTTTTATGTTCTTAGGAGCTCAGACACCTTTATCTTAAAGCTTAAAAACAGCAGTGGAATTTTCTTTTGCTGATATGTACTTTTTAAATTCATATCAAGCTTTTAGTCATTGGGGCCATGTTACAGTGTACTGTTTCATTTTGTGTTACTGAAATCTGGCTTAATTGATGATTGTTCAGAAAAGGCAACATAATTTCATAGCATTTTGTGTAATTTTATTCTATGTCTTTGGGTTTTAGTGTTACTTTGAAATGTATTAAGACATTTAGTTTGTCAATATGTGATGTCCACACCAAATATTAATATTTTGATGTGGATTGCCTGTAGTGAGAAACATTTCTTTCAGAGATATTTACTCTTCTGTTTTAAGCCCCTGCCAATCTGAATTGTAATGTCATTTGATTAGCTAATTATACCTAAGACTATTGGGATTCTGACAAAAAAAAAATCAGTATGAAAATCTTTGAACACTTAAGTGAACACAATACAGGTTTTCAGGACTTCCTTTTAATAGTGAGAAATCAGATTGCATTTGTCGAGATCAGTAGAGGAAGTGAGTAATTGTCCTGTTGCCTCTGAGTAATAAAGGACAAAATGACCTAAGGAAACATTTAAGTATCTGCTGCATACTGGGTGCCCAACTTCATTTCTGGAGATAAACAATTTAACTTTTCAATGTTGGCAAATTTTTATGAGTGAAAGAATTCAACTGTGAATTCCAAACTCTTTACTTTGAAATTAAAAAAAAAATCCAATTTCTGCCACTTTAATAATATTTAAGTGGCACTTTAACCTGAGAGGGAAGGCTTTAATATTTAAAATAAATTGTGATATATATTACTATATATACTGATGTATAATATGTAGGAATATATAATATATAGTAATATATAATGTATAATAATATATTAAAATAAATCGTGGCAATATCTATATTTGCTAGTATAGTCACAAAATATCTCTAGTAGGACATGCAGTATCACTGGTTTCCTTGCTGGGGAGAAGAACTAGGTGGCTATGATATAGGGGTAGGAAGGAGACATCACTCTCTACCCTTTTGTGCTTTTGGGTTTTTGAACCATGGAAGTGTGTCCATGCCTCCATTCTGTGGCATTTGTAATGGTATTTTAAGATGCTCCTCAGATCATTTAATTTGATGCTCAAGTCTCCCTATTTAAATCACAATCACCTTATGTTGTCAATTTTCTGTGACCTTTCAATTGTTATCTATACTCACAGAACTTCTGGAGCCTTGTGCCTGGAATTTAGACAAAATGGGGATAGGGGAAGAGACTTTCTTTCCCCTCCCTCACACCTTTTTATCCCATTATCCCCAAAGAATAGTTGATGTTACATTAGGATTGATGTGCACAAATAGATCCCATAATAAGAACTCACTTGGGTGTAAAGTACCTAAGGACAAGAAGAGGCAGCTTGTTAATGCTTAACATTTAAATGGAAAGAAACTTCCCCACCCACCAAGGGAGAGTTATAAGCACTCTTCCCTGACAGCAGCCCCAGGCAGCTACAAGGGAAGGTGACCACAGACTAGACTCTCCAGGGAAGTTGAAAGCAGCGCCCCAGACCCTGTGATGGGAGCTGCATGGTTGCACAGCCACTAGTCTAACCTGTTTTGTCAGGGCAGGGAGCTCCCAGCTGTCTGAGTCTGTATGTGATTAAGTTACTGGGCCCAGCATATTTGTACAGCAGAAATAGCAAGTGTTCGAGGCAGGGAAGGGTGGTATAAACAGACTGTCCGTTAATTGTGGTTCTCTCTCATGTGTACAGTAGTTCCACTTCCTCCATAATGTTTTTGTGACAACTGATACGGGTCCAAAATATCTTAAGTTGGCCATGCTAGCCTACCACTTGCTTCACATTTTCCCCTGCTCCTGGCCTATCAACTTTCCAAGTCCATGTTGGTCAGCCCCTCCAGGTTCTGTGGCCCATGTGCTCATTGTTCCTTTGTTGGAGCTGGATTGCTAAGGACAGCCTGAGAGTTCATAGGAAAAGTCTGAAAGGGGAAAGTATGACTTTTTGCAGTAGCATGAAATTAACATTTGAGCCTGTGAGCAAACATTTAGGAACCACCCTTTTCCCGGTTAATTGGGAGCCCCCATTTTTTTTTGAGAACCCCATCACTTTGGCCCCAGTTTGGGGCAGTTCCATGTGGTCTCACTCTGGTACTAGATCCTTTGGATTCAAATGCTGGCCCTATTACTTATAAAGCTGTATATAATGTTGGGTAGCTTTCTGAGCCTTAGTTTCCTCTTTTCAAAAATGGAGACAATAGCACTTACCTCACACAATTATTGTATTATTGAGATCCTCTAAAGGTCAAGTGCGGTTTCTGGTACTTAAACACTTGGTAAATATTGGTTCTCATTCTCACTTTAGACTTTGTGATTCTTTGGCCAGTGTTGCTGCTTGAGGTTCCTTTAGTAGAGGCCTGCTATAATTTGACAGTGCATTAGGATACAGTTAGTGGAGATGAAGAAAATTGTAATTTTTTTGGTGGGCTATTCGTTAATACCTAGAAGCAATGTACAATGTATCTATCCTGATCTTTTATCCTGCAGTTTCAATTCTTTGACTTTATTCCTCAGAAATACTTGCACTAGCATGTTACATTTTATAGACAGCAATAATTGTTGAAGCAGAAACAAGTTACAATACTGATCAAGAAATGGCTAGTTAAATTACAGCACATTTCTCCTAAGGAATACATGCTGGTAAAAAGAGGCATTTTCAGATGTCCTTTAAGGCAGGTGTCCATACATACTGTTGTGGAAAAAACAGGGCACAGAACAGTATATATACTATTATCTCATTTATTCTTTAAAACTTATGTAATTTATGTACATAAACATGATGTATATACATTTCTGCATGACATGTGTGCTCCTCTGGAGAGATACACAATCTCTGCAGTGTTTATTCTTTGGCAGTGGGACCAGTCGTTGGGAGAGAGGGAGGGAAGATACTACTTTATACTTTCCCGAATAGCCTGAAATTTCTGTAAAACTGACAAACTTTTGCAATTGAAACACTTTTAAAATAAAGCAAGTGACTTTTATGTAGCAAAAAGTGCATTAGAAATAGATTATAGTTATGTGGTTAGGTGTCATTAGTTATTTAAAAGTTATAAACGGAAGTAAAATGAGACTTAAAATTAGAAAAACGATGTTTCCTGACAGTATTTCTTGCAACTTGCAGAAGTTAACCTTTCTGAAATGATGTAATTAGAAAATCACCATTTCACAACTCCTGATGATAATTGATTTAGACAAAGATTTTCAATGAATTCCAGAACCATAGGTGAGAGGTTGTTGGGGAACATGGTAGTTGTGTGGTGCTGAATATTACCCCACAAATTACTTGCCTATTGCAAAAGAAAGAAGGTACCTTTACAGTGGAGAGGTCTCGCAGTCACCATCTTATAACCAAGTCCTTGAATTTATCCTTTCTCCTCGTGGAACTCTTTGGTATTGTCACTACTGATGTGATGCAATAGGAAGCATATGGCTTTACCTATGTAGTATTCATCCTTTAAATGTTTCATCTGAATCTAATAGAGGTTTTAGGCACATCTTCCAGTTTATAGGAAACATAGGGGACAGAGAAACAAATTATAAAATACCATGTGAAAATTATTAGACATATCCAAATCTGTGACAATCTATAAGACAATTATTCCAGTTTCTTCAAAAAGTCTTTGTTGAGGGAAATGAAAAGGCAGCTTAAGTGTTTGGTATGGACTGAATTATGAGTCTCTCTCCATCCCAGATTCATGTGTTGAAGCCCTAATCTCCAATGTGTTGCTGGTACTTGCAGGTGGGGCCTTTGGGAAGTGATTAGGGTTTGATGAAGTCACAAAGGTGGGGCCTCCATGATGAGATTAGTGCCCTTATAAGAAGAGGAAGAGACCAAAGCTCCCTCTTTCTCTCTGCCACGTTAGGATGCAGCAAGAAAACAGCCATCTACAAGTGAGGAAGAGGGCCCTAACCAGACATTGAATATGCTGGCACCTTGATCTTGAACTTCTTAGCCTCCAGAACTGTAAGAAATAAATGCTTGCTCTTTAAGCTACCCAGTCTGTGGTATTTTGTTCTAGCAGCCTGAGTAGACTAAGACAGTTAATGGAGACCAAAGAGACAACCAAATGTGGGACAGGAAACTTGACTGGCTTCTGGTTCAAGAAAAAGCTGTAAACATGTTTTGGGAATAATCAATGATATTTGAATGTGGACTTGGTACTAGATGATATTAGGGAATTACCACTATTTTTCTTAGGTTTGCTAACTGAAGTTATATAGGAGAATGTACTTATTCTTTGGAGATATAGGCTGAAGTATTTAGGGGTGAAGTGTATGAGTCCTAATGTATGCAACTCATTTGCAAAAAGTTCAGTAAAAAAACAGATACCACATATAGAGAGAAAACAAATATGGCAAAACGCTAGCAATTGCTAAATCTAGGTGGTGGGTGAAAGGGTGTGCTTTACACTCTTCTTTCAAATTTTCGGTATGTTCCGACATTTTCATTAAAATAGAAGATTGGGGACAATGTTAACTTCTCTGTTAACCTGTTAGCTGGTAACCTGTTAACCTTACTGCCTGAAGGTTGTTTGGGTGAGGCTGGTTACATCCTGTCTGTTACTCTCATTAAACTTTTCCTGACAGAGTAATGCTATTTGCCATTAGTTTACATGCTATGATGTTAGGCTTACATGACTTGATTATCAGTAACTTTTTTTAAATTTTATTGTTTTTGTTTGATTTTTAAAGTTCATATGTCTTTTGAAAAGTTGCTTCTGTTCCACTTACAGCAGGATCAGCAAGGGAAAAAGATGTAATGGGTGGAGTCTAGAATAGTCTAAATGTGAGTTTCTAAAGTTCTCCCTTAGGGGACTAAGGGAGGAGTTTCACAAAACAAGCTCCTTCCGCCAGCAGTTAAATACAGCAACATATTCACAGTGTTTCTGCCTAGGAAAGCTTGTTTAAGACTCAGACTTTTTTTTTTCTTTGCTGGGGGTCGATCAGGCACTCTTAATGAAATTTCTGACTCCCAGAAGGAAAGCAGATGTTCACTATAAATCATATTTGCATAAACAATCTATCTTGGCTGGTATGGCAGAATTTAGTGTTCCAGGCACACAAAACAACCTTATCAATTAGTAGCATAGGGAATATTTTTTAAGCCAACTTCCCAGAAGCTTTTGCAAGGATCAGTCATGCAAATAGGCCCTCTTAGAGATAGCAAGGGTCAGGCCTATCATGTTAATTTTTTCCTGCAGAGTAACATGTGATGTCGAATGACTGTAAACTTTTTGTGTTTCTGAGGCTTCTTCAGTTTCATCATACTTTGTTTTTTTAAGTTATTATATTTTAGATTTATTAATTTTATTTTTAAAATTATCACAAGTAAAATTGACTTTTGTACAATTTTTTGAACTTTAACATTTGTATAGATATATGTAACCACTACCATGATCAAGATGAACCACTAGTTCCATCCTAAAAAACTCTCATGCTTCCATTCCACTCTTATCAACCACTGATCTGTTCTCCATCATGATAGTTTTGTCTTTTTCAAATATGTTGTATAAATGGAAACTTTCAGTATGTAACCTTTTGGACTTAGCTTTTTCACTCAGCATAATGCTTTTAAGATTCACCCATGTGGTTACATGTATCTAAAGTTAGCTCATTTTTATTGCCGAGTTGGATTCCATTTTATTGATGTACCATAGTTTGTTATTCTTTGCCAGCCGAAAGACATTTGAGTTGTTCCCAGTTTTTTTTTTTATGATTATGAATAGAGCTGCTATAAATAGTAGTGTACAGGTTTTTC
>NW_006431933.1:938107-941159 GCF_000325575.1 Pteropus alecto | reverse complement strand
CTAGAGTGGCTGTACATTCCAACTAGCAATGTTTTCTTCAGCACTTCGTATTGTTAATATTTCCTATTTTCACCATTCTAATAGATGTGTAGTAGTTTCTCATCGTGGTTTTAATTTGCATTTCTCTGATGTTGAACATCTATTCATATGCTTATTTGAAAATTTATATATCCTTTTTGGTGAAGTGACTGTTCAAGTCTTTTGCCTGTTTTCTAATTCTATTGTTTGTTTTCTTACTTGGAATTTTGAGAGTTCTTTATATACACTGGATGCAACTCTGTTGTTAGATATGTAATTTGCAAATAAATATTCTCTCCCAGTTTGTAGTATGACCCCAGGTCAAGAAGGTTTTCTCCTATGTTCTAAAAGTTTTATGGTTTTGTGTTTCACATTTAGATCTGTGATTTATTTTTAGTTTTTGTATAAGGTATGAGGTTTAGATTGAGGTTCATTATGTGTGTGTGTGTGTGTGTGTGTGTGTGTGTGTGTGTTTAATTTTTCCAACCCTTTTGTTGAAAAGGTGATCTTTCCTTCATTAAATTACTTTTGCAACTTTCTCCAAAATTAATTGCCCATATTTGTGTGAATATATTTCTGGACTTTATATCATGTTCCACTTATCTCTGTATATAGCTTTTTGCCAATATCACACCATCTTGCTTATTGCGGCTTTATGGTAGGTCTTAAATATGAGCCCTCCAACTTAATTATTCTTTTTAAAAATTGTTTTAGCTGTTCCCTCATTAAGCATAATGTTTTTAAGGTTTATTCACATTGTAGCATGGATTAGTACTTCATTTTATTTTATAGCTGAATACTATTCCACAGTATGGGTATACTGTATTTTTTTTATCCCTTCAACTGATAGAAATTTGAGTTATTTTACTTTCTGGCTATTATGAATAATGCTTCTACAAATATTTATGTACAAGTTTTTGTGTAGCCATATGTTTTTTCTCTTTTTCTTTGGATATATGTTTTCATTTCTCTTGGGCATATATACCTACAAGTAGAATTGTTGGGCATCCTTTTATTTTTGATTCATTTATGTCTTTAAAGTGATATTCTTATAGGCAGCATGTAATTGGGTCTTGCTTTAAAAAAGTCTAATGTGATAATCTCTGCCTTTTATTGGGGTGTTTTGTCCATTTACATTTGATGTGATTATTGATATAGTTATTTTGAATTTGTGATCTTGCTATTTGCTTTCAATTTGTCCCATTTGTTTTTTGTTCTTGTTTTTTTTCTGCCTTCTTTTTATTACTCAAGTATTTTAAAATTCCATTTTGTTTCCTTGTAGCTTATTAACCATAACTTCTGTATTTTACTTACTTCAAGATTTATAGTATACGTCTTTAACTTATCACGATCTACCTTGAAGTGATATTATACCACTTCAAATTCAGTGTAAGGATGTTACAATAGTATACTTTCATTATTTCCCTCTAAATCGTTGTTATTATTCCTCTGCATTTTACTTTCACATGATATAAACCCCACAGTCCATTGTTTTGTTTAAACAGTTATGTTTTAAAGATATTTAAATTATAAGACAAAAAACAATTCTTTCACCAATATTAGGGTCAAACAGTAAGGGTCGAAATAAAAACCCGATTATGCTGAATAAATTATAAAATTATTAGCTGCCTATACTTTGGTATTTGCAAGGTAAATATTTAAAGTTAAAAAGAAATCCTTTCAAGTCATCGAAAGTTCCTAGTGGAAATATAACATGATATGAGAATTCTGATTACCAGTTAAATTTGAAGAACTTTATCCGTTATGGTGACAAAGGTCATTTCGCAGGTATCATTATATTCCTTTAAAATTTCAAAGTACTTTGGGTCCTTCCAAGATGAATGTCCTTTCTTCCTTGCCTCTCATTCTTTATTTTATGAAGATAGCAATGTTTACCACAAGAGAAAAAAATTAGAGCTAAAAAGTAAATAATAGATAACTTATAAATTTACATTACAAGAGTAATATATATATATACATGTATGTGTATGTATGTGTGTGTATATATATAACTCATATGTTTACATTATAAGAGTAGTATATACACATATATGTGCATGTATATGTGTATATACACAAATACACACACACACACACACACACACACACACACACACACATATACATATACCATTTCCAGTGCTCTTCATTCCAGTGCTTCTTATTTCCATCTGGTATCATTTTCCTTCTGCCTGGAGGATACAGTTTAACATTTCTTGCAGTGTGGGTTTCTGATGATAAATTCTTTCAGCTTTTGTATGTGTGAATATGTCCTCATTTCGACTTCATTTTGGAAGATGTTTTTGCTTGGCTAGAATTCTAGGCTAATGTTTTCCTCTTTCTTCAGTTCTTGCTCCATCATCTTTTTGCTTATTTTGTTTCTGACAAGAAATAGGATGTCACCTTTTTTTTGTTCTTCTGTCTGTAACATGTCTTTCTCCTATTCATGCTTTTAAGAATGCCTGTTTATTATTGGTTTTGAGCAATTTGATTATAATTTATCTTAGTGTAGTTTTCTTCATGTTTCTTTTGGGATTCATTTGGTTTTCTGGGTCTGTGGTTTTATAGTTTTCATTAATTTAGGAAAAATTTTGGCCATTATTTCTTCAAATATTCTTTCTATCTTTTCCTTTCTATATTTATGGGCTCCAGTTACCTGTACATTAGACCACATCAAGTTGTTTCACAGCTCATTGGTGCCTTTTCATATTTTTTCTCTGTGTGTTTCATTTTGGATTTTTTTTATTGTGCCCTTAAGTTAACCTACTTTTTCTTCCATAATATCTAATCTGTCATTAATCCTACCTAGTATATTTTTCATCTCAGACATTGTAGTCTTTATGCTCACAAGTTCCGTTTGGGTCTTTTTTTTCCCCTACAGTTTTCATGTCTCTGCTCAACTTTTTGAACATATATATATATTATTATAATTGTTTTAACACCTTTCTCTGATTCTTTTAAAATTTGGGTCAGTTTCCCTCAATCGATTGATTATCCTCCTTATTATTGGTTGCATGTTCCTGCCTCTTTGCAT
>NW_006431933.1:929524-938073 GCF_000325575.1 Pteropus alecto | reverse complement strand
AATCTTTGGTTGGATGCCAGACTGTTAGGAGTGCTAGATGTTTTCATGTTCCTAAATCATCTTGAGCTTTGTTTCTAGATGCAGGTAATTTACATGGAAATAGTTTGATTCTTTGGGGTCTTGATTTTATGATTAGCTAGGTAGGTCTGGAGCAGCAGTACTCATTCTAGGGCAAATTATTCCCACTACTGAGGCAAGACTATCCTACTCAATGTCCTATAAATTGTGAATTTTTCCAGTCTGGCTGGTGGAGACAGGTACAATCCCAGTAGCCAGGTATTGTTTTCCATAATCTTTTCAGATTATTCTTTTCCCTCATATGCATATGCTAATCTCTCCCAAAGACCCGAGGGAGAGACCCTCTATGAATCTCCAGGATTCTCTCTCTGTTCAGTTCTCCTTTCTGGTACTTTGTCCTATGAATTTTAGCTGTCTTTATACCAGCTGACAGAGCTGTCAGCTCTGTCAATTTAGGGAGTCTGCTAGACTTTATCTTAGTTTCCTTGCCATAATTTGTAGCTTGGAAACTCTCTTAAGGCAGTAAGCTGGAGGAATCATACGGTTCACCTCATTTCCCCCATCCCTGAATCTCTAAGGGATTATTGTTCTTCATTGCCTGATGTCTGGTAACTTGAAAACCATTATCTCATGTATTTTTTTTTTACAAGTTTGGCTTTTATTTTTCTGGCTTTATCAAAATATAATAGACAATTACTTGCTCGTATTTACATTGTACAAGTCAATGAGTTTTTAATTAGAGTTGGCACACAATAATATATTAGTTTCAGTTGTACAGCATAGTGAATAGAGATCTATGTAACTTACAAAGTGATCACCCCACTAAATCTAGTACTCCTCTTCCTCCTTACATATTTATTACAACATTGTTAACTATTTTCCTTATACTGCATTTTGTATCTCCATGTCTATTCTGCAACTATCCATTTATACTTCTTAATCCCTTTGCCCTTTTTCACCATCCCCCTAACCCCCCTACCATTTAGTAGCCCTCAAAATATTCTGTATATCTATGAGTTTATTTCCATTTTTGTTGTTGTTGTTATTTTGTTCTTTAGATTCCACATGTATGTGAAATCATGTATTTGTCTTTCTTTATATGACTTCATTCAGCACAACACTCTCTAGGTCTATCAAGGCAATATCTTTTTCCATCCCCTTCCTTTTAGTCTGTGTGTGTCTTTTAATCTGAAATGAGTCTCTTGTAGACACCATATGTAGGGGTCTTGATTTATCCATTCAGCCACTCTATCTTTTGGTTGGAGCATTTAATTCTTTTCCATTTGAGGTACTTGTTGATAGGAATGTGGTTATTACCATTCTTTATTCCTGTTTTTGATACATGTTTTTTCTTCTTAAAGAAGTTTCTCCAACATTTCCTGTAATACTGGCTCGGTGTTGATAAATTCCTTTAGCTTATTTTTGTCTGGATAGTTCTTTATCTGTCCTTCAACTCTAAATGATAGCTTTGCTGGATAAAGTATTCTTGGTTGTAGATCCTAGGTTTTCATTACTTTGAATATTTTGTGCCAAGCCCTTCTGTTCTGCATAGTTTCTTTCGAGAAACAAGCTGCCAGTCTTATGGGTGCTCCCTTGTAGGTAACTAACTGCTTTTCTCCTGTTGCTTTTAAGATTCTCTCTGTATTTAACCTTTGGCATTTTAATTATGATGTGTCTTGGTGTGGGCCTCTTTGGGTTTCTGGTTTTGGGGACTCTCTGAGCTTCCTGGGGTTGTATGTCTATTTCCTTCAGCAAGTTAGGGAAGTTTTCCATTATTATTTGTTTAAATAGCTCTTCAATGTCTTGTTTTCCTTCAGGTACCCTTATTACACAGATAGTTTTACATTAATTGTGTCCTATATGCTCCTTAAATTATTATTATATTCTTGGCTTCATTTTTCTTGCCATTCTGATTCGATGTCCTTGGCTTCCCCATTCTTTCCCGTCCTCTATATCAGTGGTTCGATCCTCTTTTTCTTCTGCACTGATTCCCTCTAATATACTCTTCATCTCAGATAATGAGTTCTTCATTTCTGACTGGTTCCCTTTTCTTTTGTTGTAAATTAGATTTATTTAATTAAATTTTTTTTTGTGACATTGGTTAACTAAATCCAGTATGTTTCAGGTGTACAATTTAGCAGTAAAGCATATATATGCTTTTAGGTTTACATACCACGTATACGTGATATCACGTGGTTTTCAACTTTTTCTGTCTGGCTTATTTCACTTAGCATGATTATCTCAAGGTCTAGCCATATATATGATGGAATATTACTCAGACATAAGAAGAGATGAAATACTGTCATTGCGACAACATGGATAGACCTTGTGATTGGTTCCCTTTTATAATTTCCATTTCTCTTTTTTTGTTTTTTTTTTTTATCTCTTTGTGAAAGTTCTCACTAAATTCATCTACACTTCCCCGAAGTTCATTGAGCATCTTTAACCAGTGTTTTGAACTCTGCATTTGTTAGATTGCTTGACTCCATTATTTCTGGATCTCTGTTCTGCTCTCTCATATGGTTTCTGCTTCTTTGTCTTCCCATTTTGGCTGCCTTTCTGTGTTTCTGTGTACTAAGCAAAGCTCCTAAGTCTCCTGGTCTTATTAGTGCAGCTTTGTGTGGTAGGTATCCAATAGCACAGTCCTGAGTGGGCTTCAGCTGCAGGCCAAGTTTAGCCCCAGCCTGTACCCCTCCGGGGCCACCTGTTAAGATTCAACAAGCACAGATGCTGTGCTTATAGTTGCCTCAAGAGGCCATGCCAGAAACTGGGGTCAGCTGCCACCAGTGTGAGTCTAGGCGTTGCTCAGCAAGGAACACCTGACTTGCTGATGACGCAACTGGGTGTTGCTTAGGTGGGGCCATGAGTTAGGGGAGGTGGAGTTTCAGGGAATCTTCTGGGCAGAGCGACCTCTGTTATCCAGTTTGATATGTCTCAGCTATGGAGGAGCTGAGTCTGCAGACTGGGAGTGGGGGAGGGCTCAAAAGAGGAATAATGTATATCACCAGCACTTCTGCCGGGGAGAAAGCCTTGCCTCTGGCCCTTGCTCTGAGAACTCAGTGTCTCCCTGTAAGTCCCTGGTGCCCCCCCTCCCCCGCCCCATGCAGTCAACCTGGCGCTTGTGCTCAGGGTGAGCAGGTCCATCGTTGGGAAAGTCCACTGGTGGATACGGCCCCTTTAAGTGGCTTCTGTAGCTGCCACAGCCTCTGTCCCACTCAGCCGCTTGGGACCGGGCAGCCTCACGCCTTTGCCTCCTCCTACCTTCTACTGTTGCAGGGTGATTTCTTATTTCTCTCCCTAGTTGTAGTGCTTCTGTTCATATTCATCCCAGGTGACTTTGCTTGCTGTTTGCTGTGTGTTTCTATCACAACTTTGATTTGGTCTCAAGTAAAATGAACAAAGCCTCTGTCATCTATGCCATTTTCCCCCTCTCATGTATTTTTGTTTGTTTATTTCTGTCATAAAGATAAATCCAGTCCCTGTTTCTGTCTTGCCTGAAAGTGGAAGCCTTAATTCTATAAATGAGTTTTGGTCTTTTTTTCTTTTTTTGGCATTGTAACAGCCACACACACACATTCTGTCTTTTGGTATTTTTTTTCTTGAACTGTGGTATTTATTTTTCTTGAACTGTATGTGTGTGTGTGTCTATGTGTTTATGCAGTTACGCATGTTTATGTACACACAGACACACATCTTTAAACAAACCTACCATGGACTAGTCTAGGAATTAATCTAGTCTAGGAATCTGTTGGCTACTGTACATTTTTGCTGCTGAGAGAACAGGGGAAAGAAACAATTGCATTCATTAACAGAGTAGCCTATGAATGAGCCAGAGTGATTCTCTTCAGTGGTAAGAATGAGAGAATTGTCTGTTTTCAGTGGCGGTGTTGTGCAGAGTGTTTACGATGGCACTGAAGAGAGATGCAGACAAGGTGGTAATACTGTAGTGATTTTTATCTGTCGTGGAAAAATGTTGTAAAAAGTGGAGCTCTGATGTGGCAAATGAAGTCCTCCCAGTCCACTCAGGAGAAAAGAGGCAAGTAGTTCTGTAGCAACTGTGAACCAAGGTGTTGGAAGTGCTAAGAAGCCAAACAGGGTACACTGAAGCAACCTAGAGATAAGCAATAGCAGGAAGCCACTGTCACCCCTAGGCTGACATAGAAGAAGGTGGTACTACCAGAGCCCAGGAATAAGGTCATCAGGCAGGAACTGGAATCACTGTGGGGGCTACCTAGTGAGACGTAAGACCTGGAGAGAGGGCAGTCTGGTGGGAGCTTTAGCCACGAAGATCACATAGCCATTGCCTGAGAGAGAGTGAGGGACAGAGGGACAGAAGGAGAATGGGAAAAGGGGAGAGAGCATGCGTATGTGAATGCAAAGCTGAGTACCTATGTTTTTTTCTATGCAATTTATTGTTTCGGGTCTTATATTCAAGTCTTTAATCCATTTTGAGTTAATTTTGGTGTGTAGTGATATACAACAGTCTAGTTTCATTCTTTTGCAAGAGGCTTTCCAGTTTTCCCAGCACCATTTATTGAAGAGGCTTTCCTTTCTCCACTGTATGTTTTTGGCTTTTTTTTTTTTTTTTTGTCGAAAATTATTTGCCCGTATAAACATGGGTTTACTTCTGGACTCTCGATTCTGTTCCATTGGTCCAGGTGTCTGTTTTTCTGCCAATACCATGCTGTTTTGATTATTATCACTTTGTAGTATAATTTGAAGTCAGGCAGAGTGATGCCTCCGGCCTCGTTCTTTTTTTTCAGGGTGGCTTTGGCAATTCAGGGTCATTTGTGCTTCCATACAAATCTGATGATATTTTGTTCTATTTCTTTAAAAAAAAATGCCAATGGGATTTTGATGGGGATTGCATTAAATCTGTATAGTGCTTTAGGTAATAGGTCATTTTAACTATATTGATTCTTCCAATCCAAGAACACGGAATATCTTTCCATTTCTTTGTGAATTTTTCAATTTCTGTCACAAATTTTTATTTTATTAGTTTCAAGTATATAGTGCATTGGTTAGACATTTATATAGTTTATAAAAACAACTCCCCTAATTGCTTTTTCTCTCCTCTGACTCTCCACCTAGCTAATACATTAATGCTAACTGCATTTCCTATTCTGTGCTCCCCATCCCTGTGATCATCTCTCAACTACTAATTTGTACTTCTTTAACCCTTCATCCCACTCTCCCAGCACCCCAGCTTCCTTCCTGTCCTTTCCAGAACAATCACCAGATTTTCCTCTATATTTGTGAATCTGTTTTTGATTAGTTTGTTCTTTTTATTACTTAGATTTCATATATAAGTGAAATCATATGGTACTTATCTTTCTGTCTGACTTATTTCACTCAGCATAATAACCTCTAGAGCCACACATGTCATTGCAAATGGTAGGATTTCATTTTTTAATGGCTGGGTAATATTCCATTGTGTGTATGAACCATAACTTCTTTATCCAATTATCTGTTAATGGGCATTTAGGTTGCTCCCATAGTGTCTTATAGTTTTCATTGTATACATCTTTCACATGTTTCATTAGGTTTAGTCCTAGATATTTTATTCTTTTTGTTGCAGTTGCAAAAAGGATTGTTTTTTCATTTCTTTTTTTCTGAAAATTTGTTATTAGAGTATAAGAATGCTATGCATTTTTGAACATTGATTTCGTATCCTTTACTGTATTTGTTTATTATTTCTAGTAGTGTTTTAGTTGAGTCTTTAGGGTTTTCTATATAGAGAATCATGTCATCCACAAACAGTGACAGTTCGACTTCTTCATTTCCTATCTGGATGCCTTTTAGTTCTTTCTCTTGCTTGACTGCACTCGCTAGGATTTCCAATGTTATATTGAATAATAGTGATGAAAGTAGACAGCTTAGATCTCTTATAATAAAAAACATTCTATTTTTCTCCTCTTTTATTTTTTATTTTCTTTTTTAATTCAAATATATAAGTGTAATTGGTATACAATCTTATATTGGTTATGTTAGTTTCAGAAGTACAATATAGTGACTTGACATTTTTAAACCTTACACTGTGATTACCCCACTAATTCTAGTAAACATCTGTCACTGTGCAAACCTATCACAATTTTATTTACTATATTCCCCTTACCCTTTTCACCCATCTCTCCACCCCTTCCCTTCTGGTTACCATCCCTTTGCTCTCTTTCTATGAGTCTGCTTTTGTTTTGTTTTGTTTTCTTTAGATTTTACATACAAGTGAAACCATATGGTATTTGTCTTTCTTTGCCAGACTTATTTTACTTAGCATAATACTCTCTAGATCCATCCATGGTGTTGCAAATGGCAAGATTTCATTCTTTTTTATTATTGCGTAACATTCCATTGTGTGTATGTATAAATATACATACACATATATATACACATACACACACACACACACACACACACACACACATATATACACACACACACACACATATATGTGTGTGTATATATATTTCAAATCTTCTTTATCCATTCATCTATTAATGGACACCTTTCATGAGGAGACTCAGTCTTGCATTTTTAGCCTTTGCATTAATCTGAGATGGTAACCTTCCAGATGTGTGGTAGCCTAGAAAGTGGATGTCAGGTGGTCTGGATATGTGAAAATTCTTTTCTAAGTTCTTCAGAGGGTTATCTATAGAATATATTTATATCTCCAGGTATTGATGCATAACTGGAAGGTTCAAAAGTTTAAGTCCTCAGGCTAAAGTAAAATAAAATCTATACCTCATGCATTAGTCCATTTAGTCTATATAGACTCCATTTTAAGTTAGCTTAGTTATACTGACTTTATATTGTTTTCTTCACTCATTCTCAGTACACTTGAAAAACTAATAAACAATCTTCTGGTTTTATCTCAGAGATGTAGATGTAGACTGTAGAGCTCTCATCCTTACAACGAGAAAAAATCTGGACAAATTGCAAATTAATGATTTTTCTCGAATCCAACAGAAAACTGAGATTTCAGGGCAAACAGCTAGCCCCAAATCAGGAGAGATATGGGTGCCAATGCAGGGAGAAATAGGACCTGAGCATTTGCTTATCTGAAATAGACACTGACGAATGTCATATAAGCCAGTAAGATAAAGGAGAAAATTTTAATGAATCGCTAAAGGTTGGGGGCCACAGATATAGGATGTTCTCACTCTCTTGTAGGTTTTTCCTTCAGGACCCCAAAAGGTGCTCACAGGAAAGATCAGGGACAGTCCTGAGAAAGTTTCTTCCATGTGCCGGCTGGGATAGGGGGACAACAGCTACTGCCAAAATCTGCCCAGAAATATCTCCCCACCTCCCTAAGGAACAAAAGTCGTAATCTTCAGGAAGAAGGATACCAAAAACTGAGGACATTTGTAGAAAAACTGAGGGCACTAGCATTGCAGCTGGGGAAGGAAAGCAGGAACACAAAAAAGTACTACTCTTGGAGAGGCAACAAATATTTGCAGGTCCCAGAATTATATTTGGAGGAGAATCAGGAATGCTTATGAAGGCCACAGCCGAGCATCACAGGGCTTACCTAATATTGAGGATTAATTGGAACATAAGAGAGTGCCCCCATATTCCACCTCCCCCACTATAAAGCTAATAAGCATCAAATAAAAATAAAAGTGATGAAAGGAAATAATAAAAAATGTTCAATAAAACCTAGGAAAAGCAGAAAAAGAAAAACAACAAATAGAACAAATAAAAAGTAGCTAACAAGATAGATTTTAATCCCACTATATCAGTAATCACTTTAAATGTGGAAGTGTGAATGGTCTAAAAAACAAGATTGTTAGATTAGATTAAAAAAAGAAGATACAACAGCATACTATTTGTGAGAAACTCAAATAGATTAAAACATAGATTAAAAGTAAAAGGATCAGGATTCATAATGAAAACACTAAACAAAAGAATGCTTGAGTAGCTATATTAATTTCAAATGAAGTAGACTTCATAACAAGGAAGATTAAGGACTTTAATTATATCTGTAAAGTCATTTCATCTTTGCCTATAATGTAACATAATTACACAAATGATATCCCATCACTTCTGCCATATTCTTTTAGTTAAAAGCAAGTTAGAAGTCACACCCATCTAAAATATAGGTAGTCTTCAGAGATTTGATTAAACATGGCAGAGTGAGAGATGTCCCTGGATCTCTCCCCTTGAAACAATAAGCTGAACATCTAAAACACAACAAAAAACACCCAAGCTGCTCACCAGCACATCTGAGCATGGGATCTGCACATAAGAGCTATCACAGGTCAGAACCCCAGGTGTTGGGCGGTGGACCGAGAGAAATAAAGAAGCTGCCTCTCGCAGCTGCCAGGGCTCCCTGTAGGAGGAGGGGGAGAGGGGAAGGTGGGGCAACTTCCCTGAACAGCCCTGCCTGGGAGAGCTGTGAGCTCCATGCAGCCGGCGGCAGTGCCCAGTCATCAGGGCAGAAGGCAGAGAAATGGGGATTGCAGAGAAGCAACAGTTAATTTTTATCAGCAGCGGTTGCAAAGCTGAGGATGCGCCACAGCCCTCATCCCCCACCA
>NW_006431933.1:923189-927266 GCF_000325575.1 Pteropus alecto | reverse complement strand
ATACCAAAATTAACTCAAAATGGATTAAGGACCTGAATATAAGACCTAAAACAATAAAATGCATAGAAGAAAACATAGGAACGAAACTCAAGAACCTTGGACTTAAAGAAGATTTTATGAATTTGACCTCAAAGGCAAAGGAAGTAAAAGAAAAAATAAATGAATGGGACTACATCAAAGTAAAAAGCTTCTGTTCAACAAAAGGAATCAACAAGGTAAATAGACAACCATCCGAATTGCAAAATATATTTGCAAGCAATGACTCCGATAAGGGCCTAATATCCAAAATATGCAAAGAACTCATGACTCAATAACAAGAAAACAAACGATCGAATCAAAACGTGGACAGTGTACCTGAACAGACACTTCTCCCTAGAGGACATACAAATGGTCAACAAATTTATGAAAAGATTCTCAACATTGCTAGCTGTTAGAGAAATGCAAATCAAAACCACAATGAGATATCATCTCTCACCTGTTAGAATGGCTGTAATCAACAGGACAACTAATAACAAATGTTGGAGAGGATGTGAAGAAATAGGAACCTTCCTACACTGCTGATGTGACTGCAAATTGGTACAGCCACTATGGAAAACAGTATGGGGGTTCCTCCAAAAACTAAGAATTGATCTACCATGTGATCCAGCAATCCCTCTATTGGGTAATTTACACCAAAGACTTGAAAAGTCATATCCAAAATATATTTGCACATTGGTATTTATAGCAGCAGTATTCACAGTGGCCAGAACATGGAACCAACAGAAGTATCCTATGATAGATGATTGGCTAAAGAAGCTGTGGTACATATATACAGTGGAATATTTTTCAGCCATGAGAAGGGATGAAATACTGCCATTTACAACAAAATGGATGGCCTTTGAAATAATCATGCTAAGTGAAATAAGCCAGACAGAAAAGGCTGAAAATCACATGATATCACTTATGTGGGATGTAAACTTAAAAGCAACAAATGAACAGGACAAACAAACAGAGATTCAGGGACATGGACAATGGACTAGTGGTTACCAGAGGGAATGGGGGAGGGAGAAAAGAAATAAAATGTTAAAAAAATAAAAAAATGAAAAAAAAAAAGAAATATCGGTAGTCCTCACTTTGCATTACTCATATATGTACTAATTTCCGTTAACATGGTTTTGTTGAATAACACTAGTCTCCTAACAACATGGTTCAAATTTCTGGTACCCTGTGAGTAATCGTACAAAGTACCATCTTTACTACTAGCTCTTTGTTCCAGAAATCACTCCATAAATAACAAATACATATCAAGATCAAAGACCAATCATGTTATTTCTTTCAAAACCTGTTTGTTGTAGGTTACTGTCTGTCTGTTATTCAGTGTATGCACAGACAGCAAGGAATGTAGTTGTGTTGTCTTCTTGTAGTCCAGTGATAAACCCATGTGATATTTTACAAAAATGGATAACTGGAAGAGAAAATTGGCAAGTAAAGATGAAAAGTGCAGCAAAGAAATGAAAAATGATAACACTGGAAGAGAAATTTGTATCGAGCATATATGGAATTATATAAGAAATAGCTGAAGCAAAAATGTTGACACTGTTGCCATTTGAAAAACTCCTAGATATACAGCTAGGAGAACTTAGTGAAGAGGAACTTATTGATTTAAATGAGCAAAGTGGTTGTGATTAAAAGAATGAAGATACCCCAGAGGATGTTATGCCAGACCAAAAAAAAAAAAAAAAAAAAAAAAGAAAAGAAAGAAAGAAAGAAAACAAACAAAACAAAAAACAAAAAACAAACCAAAAAACCCCCTTCAGATCGAAGGAACTCTTTGAGATATTTCAAGAAACACCTTGAAATATCTTGAAAGTGCTAAGAATATAATGTGGAATGTGATCCTAACCTGGAATGGAATGTGACAGTTTGCCAAAGCATAGAAAAATGCTTGTTCTGTATTGTAAGTTACACAATAAGAAAAAGAAAGCAAGTGCTGTTCAAACTACTCTTAATAAGCTTTTTACAAAGAAATAAAAAACTTTAATTCTCAATATTTCCAATGTTTTGAATTACAGTGTACTAAAACTAACTAAATTAGTTTTACTATCTTTTCATTTCCCTTTACATTTATAGTGATGAGTAAGAGTAATGTTTCGACAAAGTTTTTTAAAGGTCATGGAGCAATTATATTTTTTCTATTGATTATTAAGATTGCTTTTCATACTTTCAGCTTGCACAGTCATTTTTACAGTTCCCACTACCATGCAGGATTGTCTATACTATTCGGTGATTAAAAAGCATGCTGTTGTTTGCGACAACATGGATGGACCTCGAGATAATCATGCTAAGCTAAATAAGCCAGATAGAAAAAGTTGAAAACCACATGATATCACTTATATGTGAGATGTAAACCTAAAAGCAACAAATGAACAGGACAAAGAAACAGAGACTTATGGACATGAACAATAGACTAGGAATTACCAGAGGGTAGCAGGGGGAGGGAGGAGGAGGGAGGTAGATAGAGTAAAAGGGGTCATATATGTAGTGACAGAAAGAAATCTAATATGTGAGGTGAACACACAATGTAAATATATATATGCCTTACTGTTAAATTGTACACTTGAAACTTCGTTAACCAATGTCACCAAAAAAAAATAAATAAAAAAATAAAAATAAAAATAAAAGTCCCAACCAAAAAAAAAAAAAAAAAAAGAAATGCAGTACCGATTCATGCTAAAACATAGATAAACCTCAAAAACATTATGCTAAATGAAAGAAGCCATGCACAAAAGATCACCAACTATATGATTCCATTTATATGAAATGTTTAGAAAAGGCATATGTGTAGAAATAGAAAGTAGTTTAGTGGTTGCCTGGGGTTGGGGTGGAAACACATATTAACTGTAAGTAGGTACTGGGGAACTCATTAAGGTGACGGTGGTGATGGTTGCATAACTTAGTAAATTTATTGAAAAATACTGAATCGTACACATATATTGGGTGGATTATGGACTATATATTATAACTCAAGGACTTTTTTTTCTTAAAAATGAAGATGAAATAACGATATTCCCAGAAAAATAAAAACTGAAAAAATTGTTTCTATCTAATATGCCTTACAAGAAATACTAAAGGAAGTCTTTTAGGCTAAAAAGAAAAGACACCAGATAGTAACTCAAATCTACATAAGGAAATAAAGACTAATGAAAAATGTAAATATGGGTAACTATAAACAAAACTATAAATATATACTTCCTTTTTGATTGCTAAACTTTTAAAAATAAAATTGAATTAAATAATGCAGTATTGTTGGGTTTCTAGCATATACAGATGACATATTTTAAGATACTGGCATGTAGCGGGTATGTGGGAATGGAGGTAGAATCAAAGAAAGTTTCAATATTTTGCTGAAATCAAATTAGCATCACAGTGCAGTGGATTGTGATGAAGATGACTACTCCCTAGAATAACAGCTGTGAAAATTAAAACTCAAGAATATAGTGAAAAAAAACTCAAGAATTAAAAATTATACTCTATCATCTATCTATCTATCTATCTATCTATCTATCTATCTATCTATCTATCTATCAAAATAGTGTATAATTTTAGTCCAGTCACATTTAACGGTTGGATTTATATATAGTGATGGGGGAAGAGAGAGAGAGTGTGTGAGTATGTATGTTCATAGACAGGAGGCAGTGAAAACGTAAAGAACCAAAATTACATGAAACATATGGAAAATAAATAGCAAATATGGCAGTCATAAATCCAACCATTAAAGGTGACTGGACTAAACACTGCAATCAAAAGTCAGAAATTGTCACACTAGGAGAAAAATCCTTAGATATGCTGTCTAAAAGACATACTTTAGATAAAGTTTTCTTGACCTTGGTACCATTAAAATCTTGGACTCAATAATTATTTGTTGTGGGGGCTATCCTGTGCCTTGTAGGGTATTTAGTAGCATCACTGGCCTTTATCCATTATATGTCAGTGGTAGCCATGTAGTTGTTATAATCAAAAATCTCTCTACCTATTGCCAAATGTCACATGGGGGCCAAAAGTGCTCCTGGCTGAGAACCACTGCATTAGTTTAAAACA
>NW_006431933.1:896677-923113 GCF_000325575.1 Pteropus alecto | reverse complement strand
CCCCCCGCTTCCCATCCCTTTCCCTCTCCCCCCACCACCTCTCCCTCTCCCTCTCTCACTGTCACTGTCATTCTCTCACTCTCACATAAATTGAAAGTAAAAATATGGAAAAGCACATGCTGGGTAACACTAATTGTAAAAGCACTGTAGTCACTATGTTAATATCAGACAAGATAGACATCAAGACAAGAAATATAGACAAAGAGGGACACTTCATAATGCCATCAAGAAGATATAAAAATGATGAATGTGTACACATCTGCAAGCAGAGCCCCAAAACACATGAAGCAAAAACTGACAGAGTTGAAAAGAGAGAAGTGTAATTTAAAAACAATGGTAGGGACGTCGATACCCATCACTCAATAATTGAAAGAACAACTAGATAAAAAGTAGGCAAGTTTATAGATTTGAACACCATCAACCAACTTAACTGGCATTTATAGAACATTCTACCCAACAATAACAATACAGTAAAATACAATAACATAATAACATTTTGGTTAATGAGAGACTGCATATATGATGGTGGTCTCATAAGATTATAATAGATTATAAAAGTTTGCTTGCAATATTAAAAGAAAAGGCTGGACCCAATCACGATGGTGAATTTACTACTAGCTCTCTCTATGTGGTTTAAATAGATGAGGATGCTAAGCGCACTGTCCATTGGCTATGTGTCCACTGCTCATGGCTGGGGCATGGAGTTGGCGAGGAGCAAGGGGAGTGAGGGGAGTGGGCTGGTGAGGAGGTGAGCCTGGAGGCCCCTATACCTCTCCCCCTACATGTTCATGCCAGCTTCTTCACAGACTTGCACATGCATGCACACTTGTGTGTACAAACTCACTTATCCGTTTCTCTCTCTCTTTCCACCGTTGGTGGAATCAGCTAAATGCTTTTTTCCTTCCTCTTGCTTTTGACCTCACTCTTCCTCTTCCTCTCTCTCTCACTCACTTCCTCCTCTCCCTTTTATTGTTTCTTGTCTCAAGCTTTAACTCTCTGAGTTTCTTTAGATCTCTGCTCTCCTTTTCTCTTACTTCCCTCTCTTCCTCTCTCCCTCCCTCCCTCCTGATGTCTACTTCTCCTCAAATGGCACCTTCCTCCAAAGCCCTCCCGTGTACCCCAAACATGTGTCTGCACATACATGCACACATGAACTTTATCTTTTAGATTATATATTCTATACCTTTTCTATGTTTAGATTCATAAATACTATTGTGTTACAGTTGCCTACAGTATTCAGTACAGGAACATGCTACACAGGTTTGTAGCATAGGAGCAATAGGCTGTACCATACAGCCTAGGTGAGTGGTAGGCTGTACCATCAAGGTATGTGTAAGTGCACTCTCTGATGTTTGCACAATGGCGGAATTGCCTAATGATGAATTTCTCAGAATGTGTCCCCATTGTTAAGTGACGCATCCTTTTTAAGCACATATGGAACATTCTACATAATAGATCATACGCTTAGCCACAAAACAAGTTTAATTAAATTTTAAAAGATTGGAATCACACAGAGAGAATGTTCTCTTACCAAAAAGGGATTAGAGTTGCATTCAACAACAACAAAAGAAATTCAGTAGATGTCCAAATAGTCTTTATAGTTTTATAACATGTATATGTCATCCTTCATAATATATTGTGTAGTCTTGCCTGTTTTTGCTCTTTCTGAGTCGTTTTTGCATTTTTTATGTTTTGAATGGGTAATACATCTACATGGTGCAAATATAAAAGCAAATTTGAAAGAGACACATTGGAAAAGGTACACCTTATCCTCTTCTATTCATTTCTCCTTGGTATTGTAGTAACCACGTTTGTTAGTTGTTTGTACTTCCTGTGCTTCTTTTCTTAAATACAAGCAAATACAAATATATGAGCTAATTTCCACCTTTTTCTGCACAAGGTACTATACCATGTGTCCTGTACTGCACTTTGTATTTTTCATTTAAGTTATCCTAGAGATGTTGCCATATTAGAACAAAGAGGTCTTCATCATTTTCTTCTTTTATAGCTGCAAGGTATTCCATTGTGTGAATGTACCATAATTTACTCCTTTGTTGATGGGCACTAGGGTTGTTTCCAGTTTTACTGTAATCAAACAATACTGCACTGGATAAACTTGAACATCTTATACATGTGTGGTTGGATCTGTGGGATAGATTCCTAGAAGTCGCATTGCTGGATTAAAAGGTAAATGCATTTGTAATTTTGGGTGAGATTGCCAGATAACTTCTCATTAGCAGTTGTACCATTTTTCACTCTCAGCAGCAATGTATAAAAATGCTTGTTTTCCCACAGTCTTACCAACAGGATGTGTTGTCAAACTTGAGAGATTTTTGTCAACTTTAGAGATAAGAACGGTGTCTCAGTGTCGTTTTAATTTGCATTTCTCATATAAGAAATGATGAATATATTTTAAAAACTTTCAGAGCCATTTGTATTTTTTTCTGTGAATTGCCTATTTATATTCTTTGCCAATTTTTTCTATGGACTTGTCTTTTTTCTTAATTATAGGAGCTTTCACATGTTAGGGAGATTACCCCTTTATTTGTAAAAGTTGCAAATATTTTTTTCAGTTTGTCTTTTTTTAACTTTGATTATGTGTTTCCCCCTCTTAGAAATTTGTTGTTGTTATCAAGTAGTTGAAGTTTTCAGGTTTTTTTTTCTTTTAAGATGTTTAGACTTTATCATTAGACAAGTCCTCCCCAAATGTCTACCCAGTTGTACCAGCAGCAGTTCTAAAAAAGTCCACATTGATCCTGCTGATTTGATACACCTTCTCTGTTGCTTACTAAATACCTGTATGTATTTCTGGACTTTATATTCTGGTACATTGGCATGTCTCCATTCATGAATTAATGCCACCAATATTAATATTATGCCAATATTAATACCAAAGTTGAGGCCCTTAGAGTATATAAAATTCTGGTAGGGCTAATACCCACTCATTACCTATTTTCCCCCTGAGTTTTCATAGTTCTTCTTGTCTGTTTATCTTTGCATATGACACTAGAATCAGCTTGTCTAGTTCTTGTCCAAATGCCTATTGGTATTTTTATTGGGATAGCATTGAATTTATGAAAAAATGTGGGAAAATCATTTTTACAATGTTGATTCTTCTTATTCAAGGACCTCCTATGCCTTTTCATTTTTTCAAGACTTGTGTTCTTCACAAGTATTTTTGAGTTTTCCTTTTAACTTTAGTACATTTCTTATTAACCTTATTCCTAGATATTTTGTATTTTTGTTATCCTTATAAGTGAGGCCTTCTTGTCCATTATATCTTTAAACTGTTTTATTGTTCTGGATTTCTTTTAATTTGCTTAGTCACATTATTTTTCATTTCCTTTGCTCTCATTTTAATAGCCCAGGATATTTCCTAAAAATGGTCAATTGCTTTTTACTGTATTTCTGTCTTGTAATCAAGTATCTTGAACATTAATATAAAAAAAATCAAAGTACCGAAAATGGATTAGGGTTTCTAGTGTAATATTGGTATTGGTGGATTTATCATAAGTGCTGGAAGGCAGAGAAGGCTGAACCTAGAGTGTATTTTGATATTGGTTTGATGGGGGCTGGCTGATCATGAACCAAAATTTGAAACCCTGAAAGTTAACAGATTAGTCACATGTATTAGGGATACACTGAATAACTATTTTAGCTAGTTATTTGTTTAATGGCCAGTGTTAAAAATCAATATTTGGCGAAGACTAAACCAAAATATCACCAACTTAGAATGAACATCTGAGTTAAATAAATCTGAAATTCTATTCAGGAATACATAATTATTGCAATTTTATTAAAAATGTTTGAAGTCATATTTTTAAAGTCTAACATTACAAAGTGTAATTTCTCAACACTGCCAGCTGCTAGATTGCATGGGAGTTCCTTAGATTGTATGTGTGTTATACAAAAGAGATAATTAGAAATTAAACGCAACTGTAAAAGTTTGTTTTGTAATGAATGCTAATGCATCAAATAATTCTACAAAGATTAGAATTAAGTTATAATCTAATATCTGTTCTATTGTGTATTGTTACTTAAAATTTTAGATATTTGTTGACTTAACCAGATATATTGTTTTTAAAGTTATTTAGCAATTTCATTCTTTATTCATTCAACAAATAGTCTGTGTACCCTTTTATTCTTTTAAATTTTTAAATTTTTATTTTTTTCAATCACAGTTGACATGCAATATTATATTAGTTTCAGGTGTACATCACAGTGATTAGACATTTATATAACTTATGAAGCGATTACCCCGATAAATCCAGTAACCATTTGTCACCATACATAATTACTATTGACTATATTCCCCATGCTATACTCTACATCTCCATGATGACTTTGTAACTACCAATTTGTACCTCTTAATCTCTTCCCCACTTCACCCAACCCTCCCCACTCCCAACTGGCAACCATCAAAATGTTCTCTGTATTTATGAGTTTGTTTCTGTTTTGTTTGTTTTGTGAGTGAAATCATATAGCATTTGTCTTTACCTGTCTGACGACTTACTGTCTGACTTACTCCACTTAGTACAGTATCCTCTGGGTCCATCCATGTTGTTGCAGATGGCAAGATTTCATTCTTTTTTATGGCTGAGTAATATGCCATTGCATATATATACCACCTCTTCTTTATCCATTCATACATTGGTGGACACTCTGGATGCTTCCATATCTTGGCTACTGTAAATAAGGCTGCAATGAACATATGGATTCACATGTCCCTTAAAAGTAGTGTTTTGGGTTTCTTCAGGTAAATACCCAGAAGTATGATAACTGGGCCCTTCTTTGGCTCTTGTTATAGCCTTTGTTTTAAAGTCTATTTTGTCTGGTTTAAGTATTGCTACCCTAGCTTTGTTTGTTTGTTTCCATTTTCATGAAACATCTTTTTTCATCCCTTTACTTTCAGTCTGTGTGTGCCTTTTGATATGAAGTGAGCCTCTTGTGGGCAGCATATGTAAGAGTCTTGTTTTCTTATCCATTCAGCCACCTTATCTTTTGATTGGAGCATTTAATTATTTTTCATTTGAGGTACTTGTTGATAGATATGTAGTTATTGCCATTTTATTATTTGTATTTTTGATCTTGTTTTCTTTTCTCTTCTGCTTCTTAAAGAAGTCCCTCTAACATTTCCTATAGTATAGGCTTGGTGATGATGAACTCCTTTAGCTTTTTCTTGTCTGGGAAGCTCTTTATCTGTCTTTTGATTCTAAATGATAGGTTGCTGGGTAGAGTAATCTTGTTTTGTCACTTTGAATATTTCATGCCAATCCCTTTTGGCTTGTAAAGTTTCTGTTGAGAAATCGGCTGACAGTCGTATGGGAGCTCCCTTGTAGGTAAACTAACTGCTTTTCTCTTGCTGCTTTTAAGATTCTGTCCGTCTTTAATCTTTGGCATTTTAATAATGATGTGTCTTGGTGTGGACCTCTTTGGTTCATCTTGTTTGGGACTCTCTCTGCTTTCTGAGGTTGTATATCTATTTCCTTCACCAGTTTAGGAAGTTTTCAGTCATTATTTCTTGAAATAGGTTTTCAATTCCTTGCTCTCTCTCTTCTTTTGGTATCCCTATGATGAGAATACTGGTAGACATGATGTCCCAGAGGCCCCTTAAACTATTCTAATTTTTTTTTTGGATTCTTTGTTCTTGTTGCTATTCCGATTGGGTGTTTTCTGCTATCTTATCTTCTAAATAGCTGATTCTGTCCTCTGCTTCATCTAATCTACTATTAATTCCTCCTTAGGTAGTCTTCATTTCAGTTATTTTAGTATTCATTTCTGACTGGTTCTTTTTTATGTTTTCTCTCTCCACTTTTGTGTTTCCTATCTCCTTGTTAAAGTTCTCACTGAATTCCTCTACTTTTCTCCTAAGTTCATTGAGCATTCTTATAACAAGTGTTTTGAACTCTACATCTGGTAGATCTCTTGTCTCCATTTTGTTGAGTTTTTTTTTCTGGAGCTTTGTCCTGTTCTTTCGTTTAGGATATGTTCCTTTGTCTTCCCATTTTGGCTGCCTACTTGTGTTTGTTTCTATGTATTAAGTAGGGCTGCTATGTCTCCAGGTCTTAGTAAAGTGGCCTTATGCAGTAGGTGTGCTGTGGGTCCCAGTGGCACATTCTTCCCTGGTCACCTGAGCCAGATGCTCCAGGTGTGTTACTTGTGTGGGTTATGTGTGCCCTCCTGTTGTAGTTGAACCTTGGTTGCTGTTTTCCCATCAATGGGAGGGATTGGTCCTCGGGCTTTTTGATTGTGATGACTGGCCATGACCAGTGGAGGAGCCGTAGTTCAGGGGCTGACCTTACAGAGCAGGATTTGCTTTATCAGGGTTCTGGTTCCTGCCCTGTTTGCCTTTGGGTGTATCATCCTCAGGTGTGACCCCAGGTGGTGCTCTGGCTCAAACCAAAACCCACCTGGGAGGGCCCCTGCTGCAGACCAAGTTCACTTGCAGCTTGCACCCTGCCTGGGGCCACCTGGTGTGAGCCACCAATCATTCTGCAGATGGTTGCCACCCATGCTGGGCTTAGAAGTTCCTCAGTAGGACAAGCTACAAACCAAGTCCGGCTGCCACTAGTGCTGGGCTTGGGTCTGCTCAGCGAGAGATATGTGGCATGCCAAGGCCAGATGCTGCTTGTTTAGGTTTTGTAAACCTTTGAGAGATTTTAGGAAAGTCTGCAGCATGAGCCGAGACAGGCAGTTTGTGTGGAAAATCCATTGGAAGCGGCTTGGGTAGGACTGCATGTTGGGAGGAATGAAGTCTCAAGGAGTCACCAAGACAGGGTCACCAGTGTTAGCCATGTTGATGGAAACTCAGATATGGTGCCTGCCTGGGTCTGCAAGCTGGGCTGGGGAGGGCTCAATAAAGGAGCAATGCTGTCTTCTTGCACTTCTGTCTGGCAGAAAGCTGCTCCTCCAGCCCTTGCCCTGAAGCCAGACAACACAGTTTTTCCCTGTAGGTTCCAGGCATCTTTTGAGCTGCTGCCCCAGTGCTGGAGCTGGGAGTGAGTGAGTCCGTCATTAAGTCCTTGCACATGCCCCTTAAGAGGAAATTCTGGGACTCTCTCAGCCCTCTGCCTCACTCAGCTACAGTCTCTGCCAGTTTTCACAGCCAGAAGTTGTGGGGACTACGCTTCCTGGCACTGGAACCCTGGGCTGGGGAGTCTAGTGTGAAGCCGGGACCTCTTGTTCTTCTATGGAGGGGGAACCTTCATAGTGAAGATATCTCTCTCAGTTCTCAACTGCCACACACGGGTGTGGGAATAGCCTGTTTTATATCTCCACCCCTCCTACCAGTCTCAAGGCAGCCTCTTCTGTGTGTCACCAGTTGTAGGATTTCTGTTCAGCTAGACTTCAGGTGACTCTCAATGATGGCTATTTTGTAATTTAGTTGTAAATTTTATGTGGTTGTGAGAGAAGGTAAGCACAACATTTTCCTACTCTGCCATCTTGACTGGAAGCCTCTTTTTTATTTCTTAATATATTTCTTTTTTAAATGCCAAGTTTATTGAGGTACGATTTACATATTATAAAATTCATTCCTTTGAAGTAGACAGTTCGATGAGTTTGACATATGTATACACTTGTGCAACTACCACCAAAATCAAGATATAGAACATTTTTGTCCCCCTCAAAAGTCCTCGTTTACCTTTGTTGACCATGCCCATCTCCTACTCCAGCCCTTAGTAACTACTGATCTGTTTTTTTGTCCCTACACTTTTGCCTTTTCTAGAACTTCATACGAATGAAGTCAAACATTAGGTAACCTTTGTGTCCAGCTTTTCTCACTTAGCATAATACTTTTGTGATTCACCCATGTTGTTGTATCAATAGTTTCTTTTTTTTATTGCTGAGCAGTATTCCATTGTATGGATGTATCACAATTTACTTACACATTCACCATTCCTTGAACATTGGGTTGTTTTCAGTTTTGGATATTATAAATAAAGCTGCTGTGAACATGCCTACATGTGTTTGTGTAGGCATGTGTTTTCATTTCTGTTGGATAAATACCCAAGAGTGAGATTTCTGGGTTGAATTGTAAGTATATGTTTAACTTCATAAAAACCTGGCAACTTTTTTCAAAAGGACTGAACATTTTGCATTCCCAGCAACAACATGTAATATTTCCAATTCTTTTACATCCTTACCAACTTTTGTTATTTAGGAATTTTTAATTTTAGACATTCTAGTGCAAAATACTATCTTGTAGTTTTAATTTGGATTTCTATAATGACTAATGATGTGCAGCATCTCTTCTTATGCTTATTTCCAATCCTACAACTTATTTGGTGCTCTGTTCATATTTTTGGCCCATTTTAAGTCTTTTTTTTTTTTTGTCTTATCAAGTTTTGTTTTTTAAAAATATTTTTTTGGTACAAATACATTATCAGATAAGTGGTTTGCAATATTTTCTCCCTGTCTGTTGCTTGTCTTTTAATTTCTGTAATAGTATATTTTGAAGGGTAGAACTTTTAGATTGTGATAAAATCCAATTTATCAGTTTTTTCCTTCGTGCTTTATACCTTTTGTGTCCATCTTAATACATTTTTAATAAGTCAACTGTTTTGTATATAAATTTAACAGTTCTCACAGTCATTAATAAGCATTTTATTCTTACAATAGTAAAGATGAATATGTCACTAAGGAGACTGATAGAATTTTTACATGTAAAACACATAAAATGATCTATACCCTAAGTCACAAATAGACTTAATAACTAATACAAATGGCATGCTTTGTTTATGTCACTCGTGTTGTTATGCTGGTCACATGTGATGACAAGCTATGCTATCACATGGTCACTAACCATTAAGGAGTACCAAAAATCACAATGTGGGAGACATTCAGTTACTTCTGAAGAGCAAAGCTGATTTTTGCCTAAGTAAAACTGGGACATTTCTAATTTATATTAATTGATTTCTTGTGTTTATTTTGGTATTGTCTGTTAATTACAGATTTCTTTCCATAAAGTGACTCAAGTGAGTCCAATCAGGATTTTCACAAAATTAAGTAACATGTTGAATACCTAAGCATTTGTAACTATTTATGGTACAGGGACACAGACCCTACTCTATGGGAACACTTTGTGGAGGGGATAATTAATAGATTAGCTTTATGATCCCTCTGGGGCTGCTTCTTCCTCTTCTGGGAATCTAGAGAGTGGTTTAGATGAGGCTTGTGGTCTTTAACATTTTGAGTGTGTCCTCACTGTCATCCAGACATCGAGACTTTTAAAATTACATAACTTTCCTTTACTGTAGCAGATTAATTGTGACCCAGATTTATTAGTTTCTTAAACACAGCTAATGTTTTGCTGAGTTTGTGTGTGTGTGTGCATGCTCGTGCGTGTGTGTTTAAGAGACTATGCTGGGGTGTCAAGTGGTGGCAAGAGGAAATTAAGAAAAGGTTTCTTCCCCTAATGAGTTGACATGCTGAGTGGAACACAACTGTGTACAGTGCACCAAAAGCCAGGTCAGATCGTGTGGCTGAGGTTAGGGCATGTGGAGATCAACTGTAGAGATAATATAGGAAACATATTCAGGGAACAGATTGTGGGCCTTAATTGCCCTTTTGGAGCTCTGAGGCTTCATTCTATTAAAAAATGGATTGGCATTTGTGAGTGAAGGCTTGGGTTGATTTAGGTCTGCCTGAGAATGACCTTGGTCTCCCATAGTCTGTGTCTTTGGAAACAGTCGAGTGAAGATAATTGGAGGATGTAGTGTCTGCCTCAGTTTTTGTATGAAGCTGCACCTGTCTTGGGGAACTGTGAATTGGTGTGTGTATTATTGACCTGTATGAGGGTGGTATAAAAGATTGGTGGCAAAAGGGCCTGTGGCTTCTCTGTATCAGCAAGACTCACAAACATCTTGGCTCTCACTGTAGCAGTCATACACCACCCGTGTGGGTGAGGGGACAGAAGAAGCTGTGTACTTGAGTGGCTACTGGGCCTTCCATGGAGATGGAGCTTCTGTCCGTGATGTATTTCCTGTCCTGTATCATTCTCTAAAGCTAAGTAAATGTATTAACTGAAAACCTGCTTGGTTCTTGGGAGTCCGATTGCTGGCTTGAACCTATCACTGCAGCTGTGCTGCTGCACTGATGCCTTGGAATGAAAGGTTAGTAGTACAAGCTGTGGAGATGCCTTTAGAGTGGTTGTGTTGGGGATGAGGGGGACCTGAATTGATGTTATAGCAATGAGAAGGGGAGAATAGTGAACAGCTGCACCCATGACAAGCACTGAGATTCCTATTAGCAGTTCAGGCAGATGATATGGGACAGAAGGGAGAATAGAATTCAGCTCTGGTGGGAGGTCTGAATGAGGCCAGGGGCTCTTCCTAGTTGTGTAAACATTTTTATTTTATTATTTTATTTTATTTTAAATTTAATGAACAGAGCCTGACATGTGCCAATCACTATTCTGGACACTTTCTTAATATTGACTCATTTAATTCCTAACAACTCAATACTATTTATAGTTTATTGATGAGAAAATTGAGGCACAAAGAAATGAAGTAAGTTGCCTGAGGTCATCTAGCTTAGCAAAGGGTGAAGCTGAGACTTGAACCCAGGCAGGTGGCTCCAGAATCCCTGCCCTGAACCTTTTCAATTCCTCTAGCTTCTCTTCTACATTCTTCCTCACAGGAAATGAGTGAAATTAATAGGTTTTTGAAATGTCATTGTTGGTGACTGAGTCAGAATGCTTATGTAGGTTACAGCTTCACAGGGTTACGTCATCAAGCAGTTTCCAGAGAGCATGGGATTCCTTACACAGTGCATAGGTGAGGATGGCACCTACCCTTTGGCTTGTACCCCTGTTCTCCTATTAGGAAAGGCCTGTGCTACAGTTGTAGGGCCTCACTGCACATCTGTTGACCCTGTTTGCTACTGAGACAGCCCCTTCCTCAAAATTCTTGGGATCAGAAGGTGTAGTTTCTCCTCTTGGTATCCTTTGCAGGACTTGCAGCTTTGATGCTCCTTCAGTCTCCTGTTTTGCCTCTTTATAAGGAAGTGAATGAGTTTGCTTTGGGAGGAAACCCAGGCAAAGTCTGAGCAATCGGTGTGCACTCGGAGCTTGCTCAGGGGGTCCAGACATTGCTTTGTTGTAATTTTTTGCCTTTTCTTGGAAGAAATCTCATTGCTGAGACATGGGGTTGCCCACCCAGGCCCTTTAGTCATAGCGAAGAAAGGAAATTGTTCCTTTTCCAAAATGAACCTTATAATATATGCATTATTATAATACCTCTTACATCAAATCTACAAGTTATGTGTGGTGGTGATTTATGTGTTATACTCATCTTTCTTTTGCTAGGTGGGTAAAACAAATGTCGCCTTTTCATCATGATTTTTATTCTTTGCTACAAAGCAGTATTTTGTTTCTAGGTCTACATTGTAAACAGCCTGATGTTTTATCACAGCATTCCAGCTTCCTTACACTGCTTGGCTGAGCAGAGGCTTCTGAAATATATTGATCAAGTTGTTGGTATTTTCATTGCCATATTTTGTACCAAATGAAGCAAGACCTGTCTCACTGTGTGACTGAAGCTGTGAGGGATAGTTGTTTCCATGCGGTGGCCTAACATGACAGAGGGTTACCTGCTTACTAAGGAAGAATTTTCTTGAGGTTTCCACTACACCTCTGCTTTGAGCCCACAGCAGAACTTATGTGTGACATCTAGTAAATCATAGCCCCATTGTTATGATGACTCACAGGCACAAAGAAGGAATAACTTTGTCATATAAAGTTTTAGAGCTCTCAAATCACCTATTTAATGTTGTTTTTAATGGTTTCATTGGTATATGTGCCTGTGAAAAGACTTTGTGATCAGTATTCATCTCTTATTTACTTTCTTTAATACTGCAATTCTTAATGTGTAATATGTAAACATCAAAAATGGGGTTGATAAAACTTTTCTCTTACCTCACTGAAGTTTAGATTTTATAAATAATCTTAGAATAATTCAAGTAACTCTGGTTTGAGGAGGAAACAGTTCTCGTACATGAAAAACTCTCTATTACTCTTTATTGTGCCCCATTTTTCTGGAAATAACTCTTTTAGCTAGATTAACAAATATTGTCACAGAAACTGTGTGTTTTTAAAGCCATAGATCACTGTATTTATATTCACAAAAGCTATTAGGAAGACTTAAACAGATGTTTAAACATTAAGGCAATGATAATTCTAAAACATAATGAAACTCTTAAGGCTTTATGTTTATTTGGAAACCCATATTCATAGGCTACTTATGTGTGGAACACCTTTGCATTTTGGGAAAAGTAAAATTAAGGCCATTGTTGTCCCTACTATCCAGACTCCCCCCACCCCACCCCAAATAAAAAACCAGAGGCAAATTTTTCTTAAACACAGGATCATCAAAATAGATTTTGGGTTTATCAATGCTTAGATTAGAATAGGAAACCCATATTTATTCTAGTCGTTGTGCAATTAGTAGTTCAAACCACGAAGTTATATGTTGATTGAAGATGTGGAAAGCGAAATGAAAAAATGCCTCTTGCTGGTGAATATCACCAACTGCCTTCATTAACTGCATTTACCACAACACATGATCATCTCTTCTTTTTCTTTACTTATTTACAGGCTACTCTTCTCTACCTGCACTAGACTATAAGGTCCATAAATGCAAGACCCTTGATTGCTTTGTTCATAATTGTTCAAAGATTGGTTACATAAGAGCCTTCATAGTGTTTGGTTTGGTGGTGGATTGTGGAGGGGAGGGTCTTGTCGTAGTCCCGGGCCTTTACTTCAAAAGCCAGGCTGTGTTGTGATAATTATAATAATTTAAAACTGTGCGGCATCTGAAGATGACTCTACAGGAAATGAATTTTGAAGCAAACATTTATTTCTTGGAAGCTTAATAGATGAATTTTAAAAAAGAGAATCGTTTGCTCCTAGATTTGGAAGCCAGAAAAATCAGAGACTGAGGGGTGTACTGTTTCCTTCAGTCTCTAATTCTTTTGGAGCTCTGATTTCTGTCCAGGGTAACATGATCAAGGGGAATTATTTGCATCCTTGAAAATTCCCCTCTTCTCCTGGATGATTAGATTGGTAAAGTGAAGACACATCTTCTGTATTCTCTACCATTCTGGGGAATTATTAATAAAGTCTCTTTCTGGCAATTCTCATTAATGACTTAATTTTAGAAGTGAAAAGAGCCTTATCTATTAGAGCAGTTGAATCTAAGCAGAATATTATATTAAACTCTATGAAGAATAAAAAATTGTTTCCTGGAATTTTATAAGACCAACTCAAAGTTAAATCAACTTGTATCTTCAAATAGGATTACAAAGATAATCAACATGGAAAAAATATTTTAAAACCATTATCATTCACATAACAAATCATAAGGGCAATGCAAATCAAAACCACAATGAAATATTGTGTCAGAATGGCTATTAGCAAAAAGACAAGAAATAAGTGTTGGTGAGGATGTAGACAAAAGGGAAACCTTGTACATTGTTGGTGGGAATGTAAACTGGTACAGCTACTATGTAAAACAATATGGAAGTTCTCAGAAAATTAAAAATAGGACTACCATTTGATCCAGCAATTTTGCTTCTGGATGTTTATCCAAAGAAAACAATAACACTATTTCCAAAAGATATATGTACTGCTCTGTTTACTGAAGCATTATTTACAATAACCAAAATATGAAAACAACCATTGATAGATGAATGAATAAAGAAGGGGTACATATATATAATGTAATGTTATATATGTACACACACATATATATAATGTATATATATATACGTATACATACATATATATGTATGTATGTATGTGTGTGTGTATATATATACACAGAAGATTTGAACCAGAGTAGTAAGTTGAATTAGGGATGAGCAAGAAGAATGCTTGCAAAGTAGGGTTGGCAGGACTGGGAAAGGACAGGATGTGGGGGTGATGCGAGGTGCTACTCAGTGGTACTACGTTTTTGTGCTTGAATTAAGCAATTGCTTAAGTGCTTTCTGAAGAAAATCTTGTTTGTGATTTTATAATCTCTCTTGAGCAGGCAAGAATATACAAATCAAGATCTTTGATATTTAAATAACAAATATCTTTACAGCTGACATACCTGAAAACTAGCTTATAGAGTGTTTAACCCATTTCCTGTTTAGAAAAAAAAGTGCAGCTCGCTGCCAGTGTTAATTTTACATAAACATGCTCTTTGAGGCTGAAGCAAACCTGACTGGTTTTCCAGATGAAAATAAAATATAACAACTGTTCTTGGAGTTATTTCTAAGTAGAACTTGTCTCTAACCCTAACGTAACAGAAATGTATACATAAATCAGAATCATCAAATGAATCTTCGGCTAACAATAATTCAAGAAAGATGTTAACATCATGTGTAGGAATGCTACATTTTCTAGGATTTGACATTTTCAGTGATTGAGAATTACTATATTTTGTAAATAGAAATACCATTACTAAAAACAGAATGCTCTAAGTAGAACGTCATTTGTTTCCAAAGACTGCTGATATACTAGAGTGATACGAAAATAAAAAAGTGAGTTATTTTGTGGCAGACTTTGGAGTTGAGGTTAGGACTGTAATTCACCAGTTATCTCAAAGTAAACGCTGCAGCCCTAAGCGCTGCCAGTGAGTATTCTCAGGGCAAATGGGAAATGGGTTAAATTACCAGCTATTGAAGTCCTTTAATAATGACCCTTAGTCATGTTGGTCATTCATCTGGCTCCTGTCAGAAGCCTGATAGAAGTATTGGTATTTGAAAAAGAAATGTTCTTAAAGAATATATTACTTATTAATTCTTCGGGAAAAAAACCAAACAAACAATTTCAGTCAAAAACATCAGGAAATGACAGATTGACCATATATTCTACCCCCAGAATTAGAACCACACTAACATTATGTCTTTAGTTTTCTCTGAGGGCTACTTATATGTGGAATGGCTTGGCATTTTGAAGAAAAATGTTAAGATTATTGTTGATCCAAGTGTTGATCCCAATTTCCACACACACACACAAAAACCCTAAGACATTATTTTTAGATCACAGGACCAACAAAATAAGATTTTGATTAATCAAGCCTTAGGCTGGAACAGGACACTCATATTTAATCTAGTGTTTTCCATTTTGCTTTTGTCAGCCAAAAGCACAGTTTTAAGGTTATTTTCTATGATTTTCTTTAGATGACTTTTTTTGTTGTTGATCATGCCTTTTCTTTTGTCCTTTTCTTTATTGTGTTCATTGATATTCTAAGTGGACTTATGTTTTTACTTTAACTCATTTTAATCAGTTAGATATTTAAAGTATGTTTCTAAGGAGAATGAAGATTTTGGATGACCCTATGCCAGTATTTATTAGGATATTCAAGAAGAGGACTGCTTAGACTTCCTTGAACAGCATTTTTTAAAAATGACTTTAAAGTAACACTTTATTACCCCCAAATAATAGAATTTAACAAAAATATTAGGGCAATTTTTGTGGTATGAAGTGGGATTTCTATTCACTTGACCCCTTGTATAATTAATGTTTAAAACATATATATCCATTTATAAGACTTGGAGCACCATTTGAGTATAACGAGCACCAGAGATATAGACTGCAGTTGCAACTTTGCTTTTTATGACATAGCTCCTGTCTGCAATGCTCAAGAATGTGATACCCCCCTTCCCAATTATTTCATTATTTCTTTGAGAAAATGCAATTAGATTATTCTGATAACTGCATTTTGGCATAACTCATGTGACCAGAAGTCCAAGATGAAGGAGCAGGCCTAAGGTTTTTGTTTTGATTTGTCCTGGGCAGCCCTTATCCTTTTAGTCAGACTTCTGGCTTTATCTGGAAGCCAGCTGACTTCAGAACAAGGTGGTTCCCCTTTCACAAAACAGCAAGGAATTGAAATCAAACAGAAAAAAAGAAAAAATAAATTAAGACTAAATTATGATCAAAATAGCTCCATATAGGGTTTTAAGCTCCACTTGGGAATTATTTGCACATTGATTATGAGAATCATCTCTTTCTGTTTGGGTGTGAATCGATTAGACCTCCAGTTTGCTGCTGCTGCTGGATATTTTGAACCAGGAGAGTTAATGCCTTTACAATAGGTAGGCTTAAATTCCACGCAGTTGTATATTTTGTGATTTTTTTGATGAGTCAGTGGGGAGTTTTAAAGCATATTTGGGCAACGTAATTACTTCCCCTCCTCTGTGCTTTTTTAGCACTTGCCTCTACTGCAGCACCCCTGCTCTGTGGTAGAGCTTCTTATCTTACTGAGTAGGATCCTGCCTTAGTCATCTCAGGGCTCTCAGCATCTAGTAGCTGAGTAATACAGGCAACAGAGAGTCTTTTTTTGGTTGGTTTTCATTTGTTATAAGCTTAGATACTCTAAAAATAAGCATATCTTTACCAAATGTTACTGAAAGGCAGAGCCCTCTAATGCCCTGCAGACGTTCACTTCACCAGTTAGCCACTTGAACATGTATTGTGCATTCAGTTCTATACATTTGAACACTGTTTTAGGAGTCAGAATATTGGGTCTTTGTCACTGCTTCACTCTTCAGTAACTATACTTGAGCAGACCACTTACTATCTCTAGATTCCAGCATCTTGACTTACAAAAGAAGAGTAATATGTGCACTGCCTATCTCAGAGAACTTTTGCCAGGAAGAAAATTAAGTATAATTTTACACATAATAATGTATGTAAAGTGTAAAGTCTTCTCAAGACTATATGTAACATTTGTCATTCTTAACTAACCAAGGATGGTGGCACCTTCACAAAAATCTGATTAGATCCAGAATTTAACCTTATATCACTGGACTCATATTTTAATTTTAGGAGAAATGAATAATTACATAGTTATTAACAATATTGTGACCATTTCCAGGAGTTAACTGCACTTGAGCCGTTTCAGAGAAAAAACTTCTCACTCAGGTTGTTTTTTTTTGTTGTTGTTGCTGTTATTATTGTATCCTCACATGGCAGAAGGGGCTAGGGATCTCTCTGGAATCTCTTTTATAAAGCACTAATCTGATTCATCAGGGTTCCATTTTTATGACTTAAGTACCTTCCAAAGGCCCTATCTCCTATACCATCAGCTTTGGCAGTTAGGATTTCAACATATGAATTTGCGGGGGGTACATAAACATTCAGACCATAGAAATCAATATTTTAAAATCTAACAGCAATTTTTTTCAGTGTTCTTTCTTCCATTGACTATATATACTGGTTTCTCCTTTCCTCCTTGAAACCAGCTTTTTATCATTCTGCTTGTTCCCCAATTAATCAGTTAAATATATTTGAAATTTTTCACTATTTATTTTTATGAGAATTTTGTTTTTAATGCTTCGAAATTCATACTTTGACAAAAATGAGAACCTAGAAATAATATATACTGTGGTTAATCTCTGCCCATCCCCCAAATAAATTTAGTCCATAATGGACCTGGAATAATATACAACTCAGCTTTAGGAAGTTAGACTGTTGTTAATGACAGCAATTTTAAGATAATATTAAAGAATTGTATCTTAATTGACTTTTTGGTAAAAGGTAGGTTTGATTAGAGGATAAGAAAGTAGATTAAACCTGGGAATATAATCCAAGTGAAAAGAAATTTTGTGAAGGTACAATGGTGGAGTAATTGCATCTAGGACAATGTTTGATATATATAGTAGATGCTCAATTAATAATTTACTTGATGAATGAATATCTTTCAACAAATTTATCTTCCAGTTTGGCAGTTCTCTCTTCTACTGTCTAGTATGCTGTTGAATTTGAAATGAAATAAAATTCTAAGATCATGTTTTTCTGTTCTACAGTTTTATTGGTTCTTTCTAAAATCACAAACTTCCACCCCAAATTACTCTCCTTGACCCTTTCTCTGCATTATTTTGCCATAGCACTTACCATGGTCTTTATATGTGTAATTTACTTATTTCGTTTCTTGTATTTCTCCACCTACTAGAATGTAAAGAAGTTCCATGAGAGCAGGAATATCTTTTTTTTTTTGGCATTGTAATATTTTTAATAATAATTTTTGTTTATTTATTATGGTGACATTGATTAACAAAATCCAATAAGTTTCAAGTGTACAATTCGACAGTAGGTCATATATATGTGTGTGTATATATTTATATTGCATTGTGTGTTCACTGCTCACAGTTAGATTTCTGGAGAGCATGAATTTCTACTTGTTTTGTTCACTGATATATATCCCTAAAGACAAGACCAGCCTGGGATATAGTAAGAGCTCAAAAAACATTTGTTGAACAAATGTGTGGTCTATAAGTGTGAAGGCAATGATGAAACCTGTCAGATCAGATTGAGGAGGGAGGTCCTTGTAGAGCATATTATGAAATAAGATTGGGGGCATTCATTATGTCAAGATTATAGAGAGAGTAGCCTATGTTGAGGGGCGTTTTAGGAGTTCAGTACAATAGGCACATGCCTTATTTATAAAGCTAAGCAAAATTTTACCTTGTCATCTAGAAGGCATCAAGAAATAGCAGAAAGAACCCTGGCTTTAGAATTGAACTATATGACTTCGAATCCTAGTTGTACAAATTATGTGACTAGACTAGTTTTGTGACATTGGGCAAGTCATTTACTCTTGAAGATCTAGCTTTCTTAGCTATAGTGTTAATGATCCCTATCTCATAAAGTTACTGTGAAAATTAAGAGATAATATTGTAAGTAAAACTCTTAGTACAAAGTGGGTATTCAATAAGTATCCCTTGTCCTGAACTGATTGATTTGAAACTATCTTTTAACATACTAAAATGTACTTTTTCTTTTTGGGGCAAATTACTGAGAATGATAATAGTAAGTATACAATATTGGGGTAGTGTTCATAACTGTAATTTAGAAAAATACTGAATACAAGTATAAACGAAAAGGAAAATACTATATTTGGATGTTTTACAGTCATGAAAAAAAACTCCACAGAAATAACCAGTATCTTTTCACTTCTCCAAAATGGTTTAAAACCTTTAGGTAATTACAGGAAGAGGAAAGTCCCCTAATTATACCAGAGTCACTAATAATATGACCTCCAAAAGTACCAAACCTAAGAGAAGCCACCAGGCTCTGGGGGAGAATTGGCCTTTCTTAAGTAGTCAAGTCTTTATGGATGTTTTCTTCTGGGTAGGAATCCCACATTGATATGAACCTGGAACATTAACCTGACCTTCTGCAGAAAAACATTTTACTGTTAAGTCTTATGCTTGTTAAGGATCAACCAAGGAAACATTCTACTGAAGATTCCTTGTGTTTTATCCATACAACTGTCTGCTAAAGATGTTATCCTTTCTTGCTAATTAAGCCTTGGATAAGGGCTCATGTGACAGATTTGTTTTAGAATTAGGATTAAGCAAACATTTACTTCTCTTAACTGGTTTACTTCCTTTTATCAGATGATGTAAATCAAATGGAACACAATGTTTCCTTTTTGTTTCAGTTGTCATGAAACCCAGAATACCATGTGGTGCTTGACTACAGTAACAGAAAGTCAAGAAGGACCGTTTAATTCCTCTTCTATATCATTCAGTATTATCAGTTTCTATTTTAATTGGCTTGCTGTAGGGTACCGTAAAGGCTTTATAAAACAACAAGACTGTACCTGAGACAGATCTATATAGTTTAATATTTACTAATTTCACATTTCCAAACACTTTGTAAATATAGTGTGTTTAAAAGATTCAGACATTTATCTAGCAGTGAGGGAATGGTTTAGTAAATGTGGTGTATAAATGCACCACATTTAAAATTTAGGTCCAAAATACTAAAGCAAATTTGTCATATGAGCCCTCATAAGATATACAACATACAACTGAACAGTTCATAAGTTCATAAACATGGATGAACTTATATGTTTCGAACACGAGTAACTCTCAAAAATATAACATTGAATGAAAAAAGGGAGCTGCAGCAAAATTCATCCAGTAAATATGGAGGAAAATGCCACTTGTCCCCCAGTATCTGCTTTCTATTTCTTCAATGGTAATGAAATTTTAGTAGGAAAATGGTTTCCTAGAAAGAAGGCTTTCTTTTCTAGACTTTCTTGCAGCCAGATACATCCATGTGACCAGATCCTGACCAGCGGAGTATGAGTGGAAGGAAATAGTATGTGCAGTTTAGAGACCGTTCCCATAAAGGAGACAAGAGAGCCTATCCTTGACTGGTTCTCAATTTTCTCTCCCTGAAATGTGGGTCTGATGGTGAGGTCAACACCCTGTGGATGGTAGAGCAGTAAGACACGGGGCCAACATTTCGTCTGTCACAGGAATATTTATGCTCTGACTTTGACAGGAGAGAAATAGAAACTCCTCTCTTGTTTAAGCTACTGTTATTTTGGTCTTTGTTCCAACAGCTGTACCTGTTTCCTAATTCTATATGATACTCTTTATATAAGTTTAAAGAAGCAAAAGAATATTATATTTTTATGGATTTGTATATTTAGTAAACCTTGGACTGGATATAGACTAAAATGAATGATGGTTGCCTTAGAGGCAGAAGGGAGGGAATGGGACTGGCAGGGAGAGAATACAGCCTGCTCTCTCTATATACACTAAGCCATAAGAGCTTCTTTCTTCTGTGTGTATTGCTCAGTCAGCCACATCCGAGTAGGACAGTTAATTCAGTAATGAATGATGAAGAGTCTGCATGTTTGAGATTTTTGTGATTACTTTATGCCAAGCTATTTCTGATTGCTTTTAACAATGACTTTTACCCCTGTTTGAAGTTACTGGATTAGCAGAAAATATTGGTATTATCCAGTCACCCTTACAACAGATATGGAGGACACAGCCATAGTTGTCATTATAGGAGTAAGCTGTGAAATAGAACTAGGAAAACAAACGCTTTTGCAGTTTGATGCTAAGGCCTGTGGCACAGATGTTGCCAGAAGGCTGGCAGGCTGCAAGAGGCCACACAGGTAGCACATATCTTGACCCAGACTCTAGACAATGACATTGCCAGCCCATAAGCTGAAATTGTCAGCAACCTGGGTGACTCTTTCAGGGCTAGGCTCATGTTAATCAGGCTCAGAGAACCCAAACATAAACCAGAGTGCCAGTTTATTCACTTAGGATGAGAGAGTTGACTGTTAAGCCTAGCAGAATGTATGTTTAGGCAGAGCAGAGCATTTTCTCTGGGTAGACAAGCAGCATGGAATCCTGGGTTATTATAAAAAGGTTGCTTAGAGAGGTCAGAATAAGAACAGAGGCAATTGGTTATGATGTGCTCCTGTAGGGACTGGAAAAAGCTGATGGGTCCACCTCCTTGGTAGGAGTAGCCTTGTCCCATCCCCACTGTTGGCCCAGGTAAGCCACTCTGTCCTTTCTATCAGCCAGTGGCTGCATGGATGGTCTCACTATCTGACTTTTGGAGGTTTGCTTTTTTTCCCTCTTTCTCACAGTATTTTTCCAAACTGGATGCCACACAATTGACTGGATTTCCCCCAAATGAATCTCAGGTGCATTCCAGGTGGGTCATCTTATAGTTTAGGGATTCCCAGGCTCTTTAAGGCTAATCTCCTGGTTTACCCCCACAACTTGGCAATTACATCCAATGTATGGCAATTTTGCTGGCTAACTCTGAAGAAAACTTTCATTCTCTTACCCTTAAATCTATGGGGGCCCTTATTTCCCCCCTATTCCAAGTGCATTCCATGATACTTTTAGTATTTTTGAATGAGGTTCTTCCTATCACATAGGAGGTTTTTCTGTCTGCCAGTCATCCCTGCTTTCACACAGCTTGTTTAAACCGAAGATGCCTAAGGGCCAGTCCTTGTTCCAATAGCTTTCTTTTACTCTCTGATCTGTGACTTCAGATATTGTATTTGTGTAGCTGGATTACAGGTCTTTATATTCAGTCCTCTATATAATTCCTACAATATAATCCTGAAACGCAGTACTTTCGAAAATTATTTTTTGGTAAGATAATACATACCACAGTACAGAATTCAAAAGTTCCAGAAGAAGACAACTGAAAAATAGGCTTCCCTTTGTCCCTGGACAGAAATGTCTCCCATTCTCTTCCTTGGAAGCAAATGTTATCATCATTTGGGCCATTTTTCCCTGAAGGTGCCGTACTCTGAAGTCAGTGTACGTGATGACATAGTTAGCACCTTCCATTTTTAATACCAGCTTTCCCACTGGACATTCTCACTTCCATATATGGTATCCACATCTTACCAACCACTTAAACTCAAAGCCTTGGTGTTTTCTTTTACTTCTCTTTGTCCTTTTGCCTCATTCATATCTTCTTAATCACCATATTCTATGGACTTATTCACGGTGTGTTTTGCAGCAGACCTTTTCTTTCTGTTACACTAGACTGCTATCAGCACCCTGCTAGATGGTGAGATGGTATCCCTGCCCACACAGCATTTGACTGCCTGATGACTCCCCTGAGAACTATGAGTGCCTACTGTGTAATGCAACTAGAAGGATGGTCGATGGATTCTCTAGCCAATGCTTTTTTTCTTTTCCACAATTCACTTTCAATTGGATTTTGGACTCTCATGGGACAGTAATCACTGTGCACCATATGTGGTAAATCCCTTTTAGTGCGTATACAGTCTTATATACAGAGTGGGTTATCAATATATATTTATCAAATGATGAAATGAACACAGTTTTTTTTTGGTACAGTAATTAAGATGTGGATGTTTTTTAAAGACATGGAAAAAAGTAACTGGTGGAAAATATAATGGCAAGAAGATGAGCAGATAACCTCCTGTATTTATAATGGTTTATCACCTTTTCTATTCATCAAAACCTTCTTTTTCCTCTCTAATTCTGTACCACCATTTTACTCTAGGACCTTACACAACACTACCTGTGTTCCTTCCCTCCTTTATTTTTCTACTTAGTACTTATGAAGTACTATGCAATTAACTTATCTTGTTTTTAAAACATTCTTTCCCTTACTAGAATGTAAACCCTACAAGAGCAGGATTTTTGTCACTCTGTTGACTGCTGTATTCCCAGCGCCTGGCATATGGTAAACTGCTCAATAAATATTTGTTGAAAGTATAACCTGGTGGGGTATCAGTTGTGTGTGTTGTCATTAAATTGATTACTCTCACTAATCTTAGATTACTACTCTTTGTTCTGTTCAATGTCACTTAGTATCTATCAGTTCTTTGAGGCCAGGGGGACATTTTTCATCTCTCTGCAAACAAAAACTATAGTTTGGGACTAAGTGACTGAGGGGCATGTAGAAGGAAATAGACAACATAGTCAGTGACACTGGAAAGGACATCTTGGGCTCTGCTCTCCAGTGGCTGGAATACTCTCCAAACATTCTCCACTTGTATTTTACTAACCTGTTTTGAATACTTTTAATAAAGGTGATTTATATTGCTATTTGTTATTCTTAACAGAAAGTATGTCCTTTTTCGTGGCTTAATTTCTCCACCTTTCATGGTTAATAGTATCTGTTTGGACTCCTTTGCTTAGGTGCTGTCACTCTGTTATAAAGAAGGAGACCAGTTGGTTGGGTTTTAATTTGAGCTTTAAATACAATAGTTAGGTGATGCCCTAAGGGAGGGACTTCTATGAGGGTGCCAGGGAGGCGGGAGGTCTCTTGGGAGTATTGGCTGTGGAGAGGAGTAGGCTGCACCCAAGATGGCCTGCAGGCATCTGCATTAAACAAAACCACCCACATGTATTTCAGGAGCCTGGGAAGTTCAAGATCAAGGCACCAGCAGATTTGGTATCTGGATCTCAGAGTCGTCTAAAACTGGAGCTTTTTTTTATCACACCATCCAGCTAACACCAACTCAATAGAGATGTAGTTATTCACTTTTAAATTCAGCAAATTAGGAGAGTGACATCAGAAGCATGGCAGAGTGAAAGATGTCCCCAGATCTCTTCCCTTGAAACAACAAGCTGAACATCTAAAACTCAACAAAAACAAACTGCACGCTGAGACGTCTAAGCGTGGGATCTGCGCATAAGAGCTTCTTACTGGAAAATAAGCAGAATACACTTCTATTAATGCCAGCGTCAAGAAATAGTCCATTAAATACCATGAACAACCAAGGTGACAAGGCATCTCAGAAAGAAAGAGAAAAATCTCCAGAAAATAGCTATGTTCATTTCCATTAATGCCCAGGTGGAGAAATAGTCCATTATACACCATGAACAGCCAAGTGTCAAGACATTTCAGAAAGAAAGATAATAATCACTGGAAAATAAGCTTATGGACATAGAAATATGCAACTTAAATAACAGAGAATTTAGGATGGTACTTTTGAAAAAACTCAGTGAGATCTGAAATGAGTCATATCAACAATTTCAGGAATTGAAATAACAACTAGATGAGCAGAATGAGTTCTTTAGCAAGGAGATTGAAACCCTCAAAAAGAACCGAATAGACCTTCTGGAGATAAAGAGCACACTGCAAAAGCTGAAAAATGAAATAACAACCTTGGGAAATGGAGTCAACCAAATGGAGGAAAAGATCAGTGATATCGAAGACAGAGATCTAGAAATAAATCAGAAGAAAGAAGAGAGAAACCGAGGAATGAAAAATAATGAAAGAGAAATATAAGAACTAGCTGATACCATCAGGAGAGGAAACATAAGAATAATGGGAATTCTCGAAGGAGAGGAAAAGTAGCAGGGACTAGAAAGCATTTTCAGACAAATAAATGACGAGAATTTCCCAAATCTAAGGAATGAGCTGGAGCTTAGAATTCAAGAAGTCAATAGAACACCCAATTATCTCAACCCAAAAAGACCTTCACCAAGACACATTGTATTAAAATCAATGACTAAGAAAGAATTCTCACAGCAACCAGGGAAAAGAAGATGGTAACCTATAAAGGAAAACCTATTAGATTATCGTCAGACTTCTCAGCACAAACCTTGCAAGCCAGAAAGAGTGGAATCAAATATTCAAATTATTAAATGAAGGGAATTACCAGCCAAGAATAATGTATCCAGCAGAGGTCTCCTTTAGATATGAAGAGGAATAAAAACGTTTCCAGACATACAGAAATAGAGGGAATTCTCCACTATGCGGCCTGCATTACAGGAAATACTGAAAGGGGTCACCTAAAACAAAAGGACCAAAAAAGGTACATAACTATGAGTAAAGTGACTAGCAGGCAGATAGAAGCAGAGGAGTGTAACCCTTACTAAGAACAGGGCATTATAAGCTTAAACAATAAGAAGAGATTTTCTATAGCAAGATAGTAATGAACATTCAGCATATATAAGGACAAATTGAGACAACAATGACTGAAAAGGGGAGGATTCAAAGATCCAAATTCACAAAGGGGAATGGAGATAAGGCACATGCAGAAGAAAATGGACAACTATGTATATATAAATACCCTTTACATATTCATAATGGTAACCAAATGCCAAAGATTCAGAACTGAAGTATATAACATAAAACAAGAAGGACCAGAGGGAAAACCCACAAAACCCAGCCAAAATTAAAACGAACAAACAAACAAACAAACAAAACCAGACATACAAGGACAAGGAAGCAATAGAAACACCGAGCTACCAGAAAGCAAGAGATAAAATGGCTATAAGAAGACCTCATGTTTCAATAATCACCCTAAATGTAAATAGACTGAACTCACCAATAAAAAGCCCCAGAGTTGCGGATTGGCTCAAAAAACAAAACCCAATCATATGCTGCTGCCAGGAGACACATCTCAGTTCCAAAGACAAATATAGTGAAAGTGTGGAAAATGATATTTCAAGCAAATGGCATTCAGAGAAAAGCGGGAGTAGCGGTACTAATATCGGACGAAATAGACTTCAAAATAAAAAAGGTAAAGAAAGATACTGAGAGACACTTCGTAATGATAAAGGGAATCATGCACCAAGAAGACATAACACTTATTAATATCTATGCTCCCAATCAGGGAGTCTCGAAATATGTAAAGCATTTACTAACAGAACTAAATGGAGAATCAGATCAAAACGCTATCATAGTAGGAGATCTGAATACTCCACTGTTGGATATAGATAGATTATTCAAACAAAAAATCAATAAGGAAATAACATCCTTAAATGACACATTAGACCAACTGGACATTTAGAGCTTTTCATCTCAAAACAGCTGCTTATACATTCTTCTCTAGTGTACATGGAACATTCTCGAGGATTGACCACATAGTGGGACACAGAGATAGCCTCAACAAATATAAGAAGGTTGAAATCCTACCAACCATATTCTCTAATCATAATGCTTGGAAGTTAGAAATCAACTGTAACAAGAAATCGGAAAGAACCACGGATAAATGGAGATTAAAAAACATGCTACTGATGAATAACTGGAACAGGGAAGAAATAAAATGAGAGATCAAGAGATACATAGAAATGAATGATAATGATAGTACAACGTATCAAAACTTTGGGACACGGCAAAAGCGGTCATAAGAGGAAAGTTCATGTCATTACAGGCCTACCTCCAAAAATAAAACGAGCCCA
>NW_006431933.1:880348-895806 GCF_000325575.1 Pteropus alecto | reverse complement strand
TTTTTAAAAGATTACACACCACGATCAAGTGGGCTTCACCCCAGGGGAATAGCGATGGTTCAACATATGCAAATTGATCAACGTGATACACCACAGAAACAAATTAAAAAATAAGAATCATACGATCATATCAATAGATGCAGAAAAAGCCTTCGACTAGATACGGCATCCATTTATGATCAAAACACTTAACAAAATCGGTATAGAGGGAAAGTACCTTAACATAATAAAGGCCATCTATGACAAACCCTCAGCCAACATTATAGTTAATGGTGAAAAACTAAAAACCTTCCCTCTAAGATCAGGTACAAGAAAAGGCTGTTCACTATCACCACTGTTATTCTATATAACATTGTAGCTCCCAGCCAGTGCAATCGGGAAAGAGGAAAATATAAAAAACCTGCAAATAGGAAATGAAGAATTCAAACTGTCACTATTTGCAGATGACATGATTCTCTATATAGAAAACCCTACAGACTCCACAAGAACACTACTAGAAACAATATGCACACACAGTAAAGTTACTGGATACAAAATCAGTGTTCAAAAATTCATAGCGTTCCTGTACTCTAATAATGAATTGTCAGAAAAAGAAGCGGAAAAAATAATTCCTTTTGCAATTGCAACAAAAAGAATAAAATACTCATGAATAAATCTAATGAAACATGTGAAGGACCTATGTAATGAAAACTATAAGACCCTGTTAAAAGAAATCAAAGAAAATACAAAGAAATGGAAAGATATTCTGTGTTCTTTTATTGGAAGAAAAGTTAAATGACCTTATTACCTAAAGCATTATACAGATTTAATGCAATCCCCATCAACATCCCATCAGCAGTTTTTAAAGAAATAGAACAAAAAATCATCAGATTTATATGGAAGCACAAAGACCCCGAATTGCCATCCTGAGAAAAAAGAACGAGGCTGGAGGCATCACTCTGCCTAACTTCAAATTATACTAAAAAGCGACAGTAATCAAAATGACGTGGTACTGGCAGAAAAACAGACACACGGACAGTAATCAAAATGAGGTGGTATTGGCAGAAAAACAGACACACGGACAGGTGGAATAGAATATAGAGTCCAGAAGTATATCCATGTTTATATGGGCAAATAATTTTTGACAAAAAAGCCAAAAACATACAGTGGAGAAATGAAAGCCCCATCAATAAGTGGTACTGGAAAAACTGGAGAGACCTGCAAAAGAATGAAACTAGACTGTTGTCTATCACTACACACCAAAATTAACTCAAAATGGATTAAAGACCTGAATATAAGTCCGGAATCAATAAAATGCACAGAAGAAAACATAGGAACTAAATTCAAGGACCTTGGACTGAAAGAGGATTTTATGACTTTGACCTCAAAGGCAAGGGAAGTAAAAGCAAAAATAAATGAATGGGACTGCATCAAACTAAAAATCTTCTGCACAGCAAAATAAACCATCAACAAAGTAAAGAGACAAACATCCAAATGAGAAAATATATTTTCAAGCAATGCCTCTGATAAGGGCCTAATATCCAAAATATGCAAACAACTCATACCACTCAGTAACAACAAAAAAAACAAATGAGCCAATCAAAACATGGGCAGAAGACCTGAAGAGACACTTCTCCCTAGAGGACATACAAATGGCCAACAAATATATGAAAAGATGCTCAACATCAATAGCTATTAGGGAAATGCAAATCAAAATCGCAATGAGATACCATCGCACACCTGTTAGAATAGTTGTCATCAACAGGACAAGTAATAAGAAATGTAGAGAATGCAGAGAAAAAGGAACCCTCATACACTGCTGGAGGGACTGTAAATTGGTACAGCCACTATGGAAAACAGTATGGAGGTTCCTCACAAAACTGTATGATCCAGCAATCCCTCTTCTTGGTATTTACCCTAAAGACTTGAAAACATATCAGAAAAGATACTTGCACACCGATGTTCATAGCAGCAGCATTCACAGTGGTCAGAACATGGAAGCAAATGAAGTGTCTTACGATAGATGATTGGCTAAAGAAGCTGTGGTACATATATACAATGGAATATTAGTCATAAGAAGAGATGAAATACTGCCATTTGGGACAATTTGGATGGACCTCGAGCTAATCATGTTAAGCGAAAGAAGCCAGACTGAAAAAGTTGAAAAATCACATGATATCACTTATATGTGGGATATAAACCTAAAAGCTACAAACAAACAGGACAAACGAACAGAGACTAATGGACATGGACAATAGACTAGGGATTACCAGAGGGTAGGGGGTTGGGGGAGGGGGAAGGTAGATGGGATAAAAGGCATCAAATATGTGGTGACAGAGGAAATCTAATACGGGAGGTGAACATACAATATAAATATATATATATACCTTACTGGTAAAATGTACAGCTGAAACTTAATGAATTTCATTAACCAATGTCATCATAAAAAATTAATTAATTAAAAAATTTTAAAAAACAGTAAAATAAAATTAAAAAAATACATTATTTAGTCTCACAGAGACAAATTCTGTTTTGTGGTCACATTTTGCCCATTCGGTCAGCTAGCCTCCATGAATATATGAGTCTTAGGTCCCTTCTCCTGTGGGGGCAGTCAGGTAGGCCTTGACATGCATATGGCATTGGGAGGGTGCTGACTGACTGGTAACTTTTCAGTACAACTATCTGGCCACTCCACCACTAGAGGTGATCCCCACTGTGACTATGTACCTCAGATGTGAACTGAGTGTGCTGCTCCTTAGTCAGATAATTAGTTTTAACTGCCTTTCATGTCTTTTGTGGGAACTGGATTCACTAAGTTGGCATCAGGAAAACCTCTGGACTTTATAAACACAAAGAAGTCAACAGATTGTGCTTTGCCGAGGAGTGGAGGCTCTTGTCCTATGGATGGTGAGGAGCATTTGGAAGACTTTCAACTAGAAAGAGATGTTTATTTTAGAATTACTGTCCTTGCAGTGGTTTTGAGGTAGACTGCTGAAGAGCATGAGATGGCTGCAGGGAAGGTAGGAGGCTGTTAAAAAAAGTTCATGTGTGAAGAATGGTTGCTTCTGTGCAGAACTAGATTACTGCCTTGTGGGTAAATGAGATAAGGATGGTTCATAGGCATCTGGTTCTCATGGGGATAAAAAATGGGGAAGAGAAACAATATTTACAGGGAGGATTGAAAGTTACCCCTTGGACCTGTTGAGTTAGAGGTGTTAGGGAGATATTGGGCAGAAATTTGGATGTAGGGTTCTGGACCACGGGGGAGAATACTGTGCTAGACCTACAGTTGCTGGAATCACTACTTTAAAGCTTCATCTTGGGTGGATGTTTTTTTATTTTTTAATTTTTTATTATGGAAAATTTCAAAAACATAAAAGTCAAGACAATAGTATTGTGATATTGCAATTTATAATAAAAAGGGGATCAAATATATGGTGATGGAGGGAGATTTGACTTTGGGTAGTAAACACACAGTGCAATATACAGAACCGTATACTTGAAACCTATATAATTTTATTAACCAATGTCACTCTGATAAAATTAATTAAAAAAATAATATATATATATTGCATGAGAGTGTGTGTGTGTGTGTGTGTGTGTGTATTTGGTCACAGAGCTCCAAAAAGCCTTGAAATTTCCTAAATGATGAAAGTAATAAAGGTGTCTTACTATTCATAACACCCTTTCAACTACACCAGAGTTTATGTTAATGAGGTGACTTTTGGAAAGCACCTAAGGATGAAGGCTGGTTACCAGGGGAACCAACTGTGTGATTAGAGGGTTGGCATTTTCGGTCCCAGCCCCCTGACCTGTAGGTTAGAGAGGCTGGAAATTCAGTTAAGTCACCAATGGCCTATGATTTAATTAACCATGCCTATGTAGTGAAGCCTCCATTATAATGAAAAATAATGAGGTTGTAGCACTTCCAGGTTGATGAACATGTGGAGGTGTTATGAGATTGTCATGCTTAGAGAGGGACTGGAAGCTTCAGGCCCTGTCCCCACACCTTGCCCTAAGCATCTGTTGCATCTGGCTGTTCCTGAGTTATATCCTTTTATAATAAACTGGTTATCTAGTAAGTAAAATGTTTCTGATTTCTGTGAGCCACTCTAGCAAATTAATTGAATCCAAGGAGGGAGGTCGGAAACATAGGTGACAATCTGGATTTGATATTGGCATCTGAAATAGGGGGTGAGATGAGATGGACAGTCTTGTGGGACTGAGCCCTTAACCTGTAGTATTTATCACTATCTCCAGTTAGATAGTATTGGAATTTAGTTTAATTGTAGAACACCTAGTTGGTATTGGAGAATTGCTTGGTAAAGTGAAAAACACATGCAAAGAGAGGTGTAATAAACCAAACCACATGTATCCATTATCCAGCTTCATTAATTACCAGCTCATGGTCAATCTTGTTTTATCTATTCCTCCCCCAGCTACCCCTTGCCATATCATTGACAGAAAATCCCAAATTTTATTTGAAAATATTTCAGTATTTATCTGCAGAAAATCAAGAATCTCTAAAAAATATAGCCACAATACATGATCACCCCTCACAAATAACCAATTTCATAATATTTGTCAAATATCCAGTGAGTTCACATTTACCCAATTGACTTTTTTTTTAGTTTGATTTAAGATGCAAATAAGGTTCCTACAAGTGCATTTGGTTAATATGTCATTTATTCTCATAAATGTGTCTTAATCTGTAGGTTTAGGTGGGTAACTTTTCAGAACATTCTGGGTCCTATTTGTGTAAATCTGAACAATAACTAGTGCTTGAACAAATGAAAGAGGTGGAGGAAGATATTGTCAATGTAAGAAACATCCAACTCTGTACAGGATTTTTAGAAGAATTTGAGCCAAACTAATGACAATTGCTGAGAAGCAAGATCTCAATGCTCTGAGAATGACAGTTTTGTAGTTTCTTTTAAGAGTTTAAAGTTAAGGAGGGGAGGTAAGGAAGATTACAGGAAAGTCGGAGAAAACAAGGTGGGGATCAGATTATGGGATAGTTAACAAGATTATGTACTTCTTTTTGATGGCGATTAAGCTTATTTTAAAGATGTATTAACCTAGATGTACCAAAACAACGGACAGGGCTTGCTTAAAGCAAAGATAAACCTTTTACTAAAGAAGTTATAGGCTTGAGACGGGACTACTCACTGCGACCTGCCCAATTAGAAACTTGAGATCGGATCACCCTGTGAGGTTACTTTCCATAGAAACTACCCCCCGCCCCCTTTTTTTTCATCCACAGTGAGATAATGTAGGGATCCTATTAGTTAGGGGAATAATTTTTATTTTTTTTTCCCCCTCAGAGGCACAATGCTTTTAGGAAAGCTTGATAAAGTTCTTGTACTAGTAGCCTCTCTCTCCTGCAGTTAATTCTCTGTATTGCTGCTATGGTATCTTCTAAAAGTCAGGCCTGATTATGTCCCTTCTTAAACCAGAAGTCTCTGTGTCCTCTCTTTCCTGTGGGAAGTCTGCTCTCAGGAGCTTGATTTCAAGAGATGGCTCACAATCTTCCTTGTATCATCTTCACTCCTTGACAGTTGGTCTCCACCCTCCCTCTTTCTCCCATCATGGGCTATGCTCCAGGCATGCTGCTGTGGTTAATATTCACTTTCCCACCTCATGCTGACAGCTTTCTCTGAAATATAGTTTACACCCCCTCTTCTTTCATCTATAGAAGTCTGACTCATCTTGAAAGGCACAACTGAGGAGTCACCCTTTCTGTGCAGTTTTCCTCAGCTACTTTTTCACCTCAAAGAATTATACATCCTATTCTCCACTGTGCCACCTTTTTATGCCTGTTTTGTGGTACTTGTCACAGCTTGACTGGCATTATCGTTAATTATGTGTTCACTAGGTGGGCAGGAGTGTGTTGGGGAGCTCAGGAGGGCAGGTGCTGTGTCCTGGCCAGGGCCATGTTTCCTCAGCACCCAGTGCATGGCCCTCCCTTCCTGGAATGCATAGTACATGTGTTTGGTACCAATTCTTAGAAGGATGAACAACAGATTTTCTGTTATAGGTTCTCTACTGTGTGTTTTGTTTTAAAATAATTTTATCAATTAGGCTGTTAAATATGGTATAGTTTTGTTAGGTAGCTAGTCAGACATGAACAACAAGGGGAACAAAGGAATAGGGGCCCAGCCTAGAGACTGCCCAAAGAACACCCCAATGATAGTAGAATTCTGGGTAAGCACATGCACACTAGGCAAAGAATTATATAGCAGCCATGTGTTAATCAAAAAGAACTCACTTGCCAATCATCTAGGAATGCCTTTGGAACCACCCATCACGGCCCAAATATAAGGCAGACATTCCCACTTCTGGGCTCTCTTTTTGTGGCTTTTTTTGTGGCTTCTTTGTGGCCCCTTTGTGTTGGTTATTGTGATTACAGTGCTAGGACTATGTGCCTCCTTGGGGCATGATTTGTCTTTATGAAATATACTTTTAATAAATCTTTTCTAAATCTCACTGACCTGTGATTCTTCACTGTGTCAATGAGGAAGAACCAAGATAAAATGCTAACTACACGTCTGTACCGTCGTTATCTCTTTCCTTCCCCCTGCTGTTGGGGTGACACCGAACTCCGATCAGCCCCAGTGGTGACAGTTTTGAGCTGGGCTCTGTTAAAAACCAGTGAGTAATTACATTTTAGTCTGCCCTCTTAAACACATAAAGGATTTTTCTGGGTAGATAGTGTAAAGTGTTGCATCATTAATGTTGACTCTGATTGGTGACTTTAGATACTTCCCAGACACCAGTTTTATGACTCAAGAAATTGCAACAAAAACATAAAACTCTGATCTTTCCAGATAATGTTTTATTGCCTGCCAAAACCCAGACACAAATTGTATGTGTGTAAGGGGAGGCATTATGTTCATAATTTAGGGAGCTGACACTACCGTATATATGTAATCTGTTAATATGATTTGTAGTCAGATTATAGTTTTTGATTTTCATTATTTCATTCTTTCAGTAAACATTAATTGAGTGATGACCATGGTTTAGATATTGTGCTGGGTTCACTGGAGCTTACAATCTTGTGGGGAGGACAGATACACAATGAGTTATGCGGGCACTGACAACAAAGAGGAAGGTGTGATTAACCTTTTGACAAAGGTGGTGCTATTTCAGCTGAGTATCGCAGGTGAATAGGAACTGGCCAGGTAGACCACAGGGGTGGGAACAGAGACTGGGAGACAGACCTGACAGTGTGAATAGCTTGTGCCAAGAGCAGAGAGGTAGGAAATGGCTTGGCTTACTTTAGTATTTAGCTATCACTTTAATTTTTTAATAGGAGATATATTTTGTACATGGCATAAAATTCAAATACCTCAACAATGAAAATTAAGTCCTATCTTTCCTCTGACCCACCCCCCAGCCATGAAAGTCCCCTCCCTAGAGACAGCCACTGTTATGCTTTCTTGTGTATATCTTTCCAAGGAGTTTTGCTACATTTAAAAACCTGAGGTGTATTTTCTTTTTATCTGCCATGCAAAAGGTAGCATGCTATACAACTTGCTCTGCATCTTGCTTTTTTTTCTCACTTAATGTATTGGATATAGCATTGCTGCATTCTTTTTAATATAATGGCTACAGACTCCATTATGTAAGGGTATCACAGTTCATTTAGCCAGTACCCTTTGGAAGAGACATTTAGGCCTTTTATAATTATGTGTTGTTATTCGTCCTATGAAGTACATGAGGATAAGTGAGCAGCAGTCACAGAGTGCAGAGCTGGAGTTGTAAATATATTAAACTCTTAGTTCACATTCTGTTAACAAACAAGTCAGGCATATTTGGAAAGAACCAAATAGGATTTCAAGAAATTAAAAATAGTCATAGAAATTACAAACTCAATGGACAGGGTTAAGAACTGAAGAGAGAATCAGTAAACCAAATAATGAATCTGAAGCAATTATCTAGGAAGTGGCACAGCGAAGCCGAAGGAAAATATATCCACATGCTGAAATGCAGTGGTGAGACTGCAGGAACCAACGCCACATGTCAATATAGATGATGCTCACAAGCATATTGTGGGAGTGGAAACAAACAACGTACAGAATAATTTGTACCATATGTAATTCAAAGCCATGCAAAATTAAACAACATATATCTGCAATTAAACACTAAGGTCATAATAAACACCAAATTCAGGCTAGTGGTTTTTCAGGGAGTGAGGTGGGGGGAAGTGAGGGACTTGATTGGAAAGGGTACAAATGGTGCTTGGCTCTCTTGGGAATGTGCTACTGATTAAATTGAGTGATAACCATATAGATGTCTGGTAAACCATTCTTATCATGATAAATTCTTGCAAAATATGTTAAATACCACAGGCATACCTTAGAGATATTGCAGTTTCAGTTCCAGACCACTGCAATAAAGGGAGTATCACAATAAAGTGAGTTACAATCTTTTTGCTGGTGGAGAATCTTGCCTTTAATTTGTAAAAAATGCAATATCTGAGGGGCACAATAAAGTGAAGCACAATTAAACAGGGTATGCCTGTATACAAAATAAATAGTATGTACAACTTATGTACAGACAAGAAATGGAAGAAACACTTCTGTATTCACTGTCCAGCTTAAGAAACAGAAAATTACCAGTACCTTTTAAACCCTTTGTGTATTTCTTCCCAATTATGTTATTCTTTATACCTCTATGTACTATATAAAACTATATTGTACCTATATGTACTATACCTATAATCTTCTTATATTTACCTTACTAGTATATGTAATAATCAATTTGAATTTAAATTTTGTCCCTCTTAGATAACCAATTGTATTGACAAAATTTGTATTGTATTGGTTATCTAAGTAAAATATTATTGTGTGTCTATGATTACATTTCTAAGCACAATACATTTTCAACATCTTCCCAAGTATGTGATGTTTTAAAAGCATTAATGAATATTAATCTTTGGTCTGGCCTCATCAAGTCTGGTCAAGGAGAATAGCGGTATGGTAGTTTCTTGGTTAGTGCCATAAGATTGGTTAGTGCCTTCTACGAAAGTAGGAGTTCATACCACAGAAGTCAATATGGTGAAAGTCTCTTTTGGCAGATTAAGAAAACTCATTGTGATAGTGATGTGAGAAAGGAAAACAAATAAAATGGAAACATCTCTGGAATAAGATTTAGGGACCCTGTGTTAGAGTGATGGGACTCTAACTTCTCATCTGTAAAAGAAGTGTTTACTAGTTGGGAGGTAGGATATGAGTTAACTGTAGAAATATTATTGGTAGTCTAGAGAAGCCGCCTGTAGTTTCTCAAAAAGATAGTGTATTAGTCACCTTGGCCTGTCATAACAAAATACCACAGACTGGATGGCTTAAACAACAGAAATTCATTTTCTCACAGCTCTGGAGGCTGAAAATCTGAGATCAAGGTGCCAGCAGGGTTGGATTATAGTAAGAGCTCTCCTCCTGGCTTGCCAGCCAGCCACCTTCTCATTGTGTACTCACATGGCCTTTCCTCTGTGTGAGTGCATGGAGAAAAAGATCTCTGTTCCTCTTCTTTTAAGGCCACCAGTTCTATCTGATTAGGACTTCATCCTTATGACCTCATTTAACCTTAATTACCTCCTAGAAGCCCTATCTCCAAATACAGTCACATTGAGGGTTAGAGTTTCAACATATGAAGTTGGAGAGGACACAGTTCAGTACATAGAAGATAGTTTATTTTGATTGATAATCTTTGAATCTAGGTAAATTCTAGTAGGTTTTATTTTATTTAATTTAAAATATACCATCTTAAAACAGGTAATTCAAGCTGTTTTATTCATTTTTTTTACCATGTTTTCTCAAAACCCTCCCTTTTTATTTCTGTGTATCTATAGATTTGCATTTATTTCCATTTAAGATTCAGTCATACCTTAGTAATTCAAATAACTAGAGCAGCAAATGTAGTTGCCATTGTGTGTTCCAGTTTCATGGGTCTCTAAGATAACTGTGATTGGTGTATTTGTTTATTTGCAATGTTGCTTAACTTCAGAGCTTCTAGGGAGGTAAATTCTGTAATATGTCTCATAAAACCATTAGAAGGTTTTTAACCTGTGACAGTACTAAAGTTTTATTTATTAATTTGGGCCAAATTCTAAAGGCTGGTAAATGTGGAAATCCTTGGATTTTATAGCAGGTAAGAGCTTGAAAATATGCGGTTGCTCCCTTAGGGGTCAGAACTAAGGCTCTTTTCTTAGAACTCAAATGAGGTAATGTCTTGTTAACAGATGGCTACTGGCTAATGTCTTTATAGTCTACTGTCATTTATTGTGTGGGTATGGTGGGTCAGATGTAGAAATGGCTGGTGAGCACTTCCCTGAGGAAAATTAGCCCTGGGGATGAGGAACAGGCAATTAAAAGATAGTCATTCTCAGAGACTATGTTCTAGAGATGCATGATGAGCAGGGCTGCCACAGGGTTGCATTGGTTGTGCCCCAGAATAATTCCAGGGAGCATCTTTCATGTTGAAGTCTGTGAGGGCTGCCATAATTGTGGAGAATCCAATCCAGTCCTGAAGGATCAGGAAGGACTTCCCTGCCTAGAGGAAATGATACCTACATTGTGATTTGAAGGATGAGTAGGAGTTAACCCAATGAAGACGGTTAGAGAGGAGAGAATGGGAAGAGAGTTCCAAGAAGAGGCTTAGAGGAAAGATTGATTAATTTATTCCAAAGAGTAGCTGGTATTTAGCTGAAAGTCTTGGCCTGGGCCTTTAAAGAGTGGCAAACAGGTCAAGAAAGTGTGTGATAATCTGCTTTAGTGACTTTGTAGTCTAGTCCTTTGGCAATTGTATTGAATTTGTGTTTATTTAAAGGCAATGCACAAAACAGCAATTAAAATGTGTTAAGTGATGACTTAGCCAGAGGTACACTGTCCTTAATTTTTGGGAAATGTCACAGTATGAGGCAGAAACAAATGAATCATATACCTGCTCCAAAATGGAAAACTGATGCTATAATTTGAAAGGTCCTTAGACCTAATCCAGGAATCTGCTGGCCTCCTATTAACTTCTGCTCAAGCATATCTGTGAATTTTATTTTAAAAGCATTTAAAAAAAATTTGTTTAACAGACTCACAAATATAGTGGACAATTTAGTGACAGACAGAGTGGAGGGAGCCTGGGAGAATGGGATGAAGGGTAAAAGAAGTACAAATTAGTAGCTGATGGATGGTTATGGGGATGAGGAACACAGCATAGGGAATGTAGTTAGCATTAATATGTTGACTAGGTGGAGGGTCAGGGGAGGGTGGGAGCAATTGGGAGGATTGTTTTATGAACTATATAAATGTCTAACCAATGTATTGTATACTTGAAACTAATTAAAATAAATAAATTTAAAAATATATATTTAAGAATATGAGTGGTCATCCAAATTTGGGGGTTCAAGGGGTTGAATTAGTGATACTCTCCTGTTCTGTACTAAAATTTGGAACCAATTGGGAGATAAAGGAGCCAGGGGGATAGAGGTCAAATCAGTGACAGAGCTTGGAGAGTGGTTTAGGTGTATGGAAATAGTGAGACTGTAGTTCTGCATTAGATTGAAATAATCCCTCCAGGCCCTGGAGGTGTTGAGCCAGCATAGGTCCCACCTACAATGAGGGAACAGTAGTCAGCCTACACTTGGGTACCATATTGGACCCCTCTAGTGAAAGTTTTTAGTAACTGAGCCCAAGTCTGCCTCCTTGATCCTAGTTTTCAATGAAAGACTCTTCCACTCTTCCATTCTACACTAGAATCTTCATTTTGTAAAGGCTGTCAGAAAGTGTGTGGTTTATGGTTACCCATAAAGAAATGCTGTGCAGCACAGAAATGATGGGAAGTTTATCCTGGTGTCTCATCCAAGAGCTTCATGGGACAGTATAATGATTTTTCCATGTCTCATTTTCCCAAGTAGATAGCTGAGACCTAAAATCATTTTCTTCTTATTCCTAACTGTGACATTCAATATTTGGGGAAAATACTTAGAATTGATGGTGTTTTTGAATCGCATAAACTTGTTTAATGTTGGTTTTAATCAAGTATTTGGAATTTCAGCTGTTGAAGCAGAGGAGCATTGCAATTGAGGTCAAACTCTTGACTGATGAGCTTGATTTTTACTATTTTAGTCTCATATACTGATAGGGGCAAGATAGAACTTTTATCTTGAAGAACTATGGACCCAGTTTATTTTTTTAATTAAAGGCACCCTTTCTCAGGACAGCATTAATCCCAGACTGGCTGTTTGATGATTCTCAGATTTCTGTTGTATTATCAAGTGTTATCAAATTTGGAACAACTGGAACTCTCACACATTTCTTGTGGTTGGGGATGTTGTTACAGAATGGTATAGCAACTCTGGGAAATGATTTGGCATATTCTTATGAAGTTAAACATACATTTGTGATATGACTTAGCAATCCTACTCTGGATATTTACCTTAAAGAATAGAAATATGTTCATATAAAACCCTGTTTATGGATGTTCATAGTAGCTTTATTTGTGATATCCAAAATCTGGAAGCAAGCAGATGAATGAATAAACAATCTTTGGTATATTCATACAATGGAGTACTACTCAACGGTAAAAAAGGAATGAAGTGTTAATTCACATATTACTTGAGTGAATCTCAAAGGCATTATGCTGAGTGAGAGAAACCAGTCTAAAACGGTCACATATTGTATGGTTCCATTTATTTAACTTTGAAAAGACAAAACTCTAGTAATGGGAAACAAATCAGTAGTTTCTGGGGTTAGAAAGGGTGAAGGTATAACTGTCAAGGGATAATACAGGGAGTTTTCTTGAGAATGATAAAACTATTCAGTACCCTGATTGTGGTGGTGCTTACATGAATCTATATGTAGTTAAAATTCATAGAACTGTACACCAAAAGAAAAAAAATCTATTTTATTCTAAAACAATTTATAATGTAAAATTTTTTTAAAGCATCAAGAAAGTTTAAAAAAGAAGAAAAACAAGCCACAGACTGGGAGAGTGTATTTTCAAATCATGTATTTTAGTAAGGAACTTGTAACAAACTACATAAAGATCTCTTACAATTCAACGAGACAACCCAATTTAAACATGGCAGAAGATTTGAATGAATGAACATTTCACCAAAGAAGATATATGAATGGCCCTTAAGCACATAAAAAGATGCTCAACATTATTAAGCATTCAGGAAGTGCAAATTAAAACCACCACTTAACACTCTCTAAAATAGGTATAATCAAAAGGCAATAACAAGTGTTGTTGAGCATGTAAACAAACTATAACTCTCATACATTGCTGGTGGGGATTTAATTGGTACCATTTCCCAAATGGAAAACAGTTTGGCATTTATTTAAAATAGTAAACATGGATTTGCCATATGACAAAGCAGTTCCACTCCTGGGTATCTACCCTAAAGAAATGGAAATGTATGCCCGGGAGACTTGTATACAAATGTTCATAGCAGCATTATTCATAATAGCAAAAAAGTGGAAACAACCCAAATGCTCATCAACTGGTGAATGTATAAACAAAATATGATATATCCATACAATAGAATACTATTCAGCAACAAAAAGTAATGAAATATTGATACCTTCTTTCCACATAGATGAACATTGAAAAAATTATGCTTGGTGAAAGAGACCAGACAGAAAATACTACATATTCTATGATTCCATTTTTATATGAAAAGTTCAGAAAGGTAAATATATAGACAGAAAGTAGATCAGTAGTTGCCTGGGGCTGGAAGTAGAAAACAGGGAGTAACTGCAAATAGAAATGTTCCAAAATTAGATTATAGTAATAGTTGTGCAACTCAGTGCATATACTAAAATCATTGAATTGTACACTTAAAATTGGTGAATTTTATGATATGTAAATTGTACCTCAATAATATTCTTTTAAAGAGTGAACATATTACTACATATTCAAAACAAGTAACAAAAACATTTGAATGAATTCTCCTTGAAACTAATATATTAGTGAAATAGCACAGATACATAATAAGTAGCAGAACAAGTAGAAAAAGATATTGACAAGGCTATAACATTCATTTTTCAAAACGAGAGTCACTTAAATGACCCCCAAACCTGAAAAGTCATTGTCACTTCTGAGATTCATTGCATTCTGTTTATTCGCTGAATTAGAAAGTTATCGCCATCTTTAAACACTGTGTAACTGGGTCTAGAATCATATGCTTTCTTGTCTCAGAATTTCATATGAAGCTTTATAACTCAGAACAACCCCTACAGTGCTGTAAACAAACCCCCAGTGGTGGCCAAACCGAACTGGTGATTATCTACTAGTAGCTCATATAAGGGAATATGAAGTCTTATTAGAGGAAAACAGTGCATCCATGCACCTGTTCCCCACCTTCTTAACAAAGTCTTACTAATAGAGACATCTTAATATTACAGTTGATGGATGGTTATCTAGAATTACAGCTAACTGAGTGTCCACTTGTTCAACTGTCCTCCCAACAACCTGTCATAAAAGCAGAAACTAGCACTGGACTAATAGGGGCTGGTTTCTTTAATGACCTCATGGGATTTTTGAACCACATTTTGTCCATAGTTAAATTCCTTTCTCATACCACCAATCTTGGGGGACATATACATAAACTGTATGTAGGTTTTTTTTCTTTAAAAATTAGAAAAGTTGATAGTTGTATGCCATCAGCACAATATGCAAATACAGTTATGAAGTGAGTTTTTTTCATACCCACAAGTTGAAACAGTCTTAAATTTTTTTAATTGAAAAAGTCTTGAATATTTGCACCTTTGGAGTATACTATCTTGTTTTAAGCCACATCAGATGTCAAAGGAATTTCATCTATATCTGCTTTCTATAAAAGATCAAAACTAAATTTTTTCATGACATTAGTCATATATACCTATGAAATCAGTGATCCTCTCTTCATCAGCTGACATCTTATGTGCTGTTTTTGTGGCCCACATGCATAATAAGTTATTTATCTTTGTAATACTATAATGTTGATACAGGAAAATCATCAATGCCTCTGTTGCTCTTCATTGATTTTTTGTGAACGCTGAGTATTCTGAATTTAAAAAAAAATGTAATGTGTTTTAATTCCGTATAGGAATGACCTCTTTACAGTTCCCTTTCAGAGGATATCGTTCAGATATGGCAGATGAAAATACGCCATCCACGTTTTCTTCATGTCCTTATTCTAATAATTTCTTATTCTTTATTGAAGTGGAAGACATTAAACATGAACTTCATATCATAGCAATGACTGCCCTTTTGCACCTTGGACTACAGTGGTAATAAATATGGATCTAAAATGTTTGAGGAGTTACTTAAACTCTACCTTGAATTGGCAGTATATCTTGTTGCTTGGTATATTTTTGGTTAAAAGTATCAGGACACTGTTAAATTTGTATCTGCTGTGGTGTTTTTGTTGCTGTGTTTTACTACAAAGGGCAGCATCATTACCTTCACTATTTCCATTTTATCTTTATTTTATTATTATT
>NW_006431933.1:852316-880123 GCF_000325575.1 Pteropus alecto | reverse complement strand
CTGAGTCTCTGTTTGTCCTGTTCATTTCTTGCTTTTAGGTTTATATCCTACATATAAGTGATATCATGTGATTTTCAACTTTTTCAGTCTGGCTTATTTTGCTTAGCATGATTATCTCGAGGTCGATCCAAGTTGTCACAAATGGTAGTATTTCATCTCTTCTTATGACTGAGTAACATTTCATTGTATATATGTACCACAGCTTCTTTAGCCAATCATCTATCATAGGACACTTCAGTTGCTTCTATGTCCTGGCCACTGTGAATAGTGCTGCTATGAATATCAGTGTGCAAATATCTTTTCGGATATGGGTTTTTAAGTGTTTGGGGTAAATACCCAGTAGAAGGATTGCTGGTCCATTTAATCTTTAATATAGATGCATTGGGCCCAGGTAGGGAGGGAAAAATTTTAAAAGTACTATATAAAAACAATATCCATCACCTAATAACACTTCTAGATATGATGATGATGGTTACTGGGGGAAAGTGTGAGGGCATTTCCTGTAATTGAGGAAATTTGTCTGCAAATATAAACCACTTATAGGGAAAAAAACTCCTCTGTTTCTCCTCTGCTTTCAGTACTCACACTGGACACTTCTATGACTATATGTGTGGGAGTTTTCTCACACCAATCAATTCAACTCTGCTGGATACTGACTGAGTGTCCCACAATTTTATTCAATTCTGACACTGTCTATATGGAAATAGTATCAGATTCCACAAGTTAAGAGCTCAGTACTACAAGACTGCTGCCTTTCCCACTTCAAAGGCCAGTCGCAAGTCCAGGTTGTGACTTGTACTTTGACCAACTGGCTATAAGTCAGAGATTTCCCATAAACCCTTCCTTGGACTTGATCATTTGCTAGAATAGCCCAAAGAATTCAGGAAAAACCATTTACTTGTTATATTGCTGGTTTGTTATAAAAATGAATAACTCATAAACATCCACATGGATTAGATGGATAGGTATGTGGGAAGGAACACTGAGTTTCCATGCTCTCTGAGTGTGCCACTCTCCCAGTATCTCCACATGTTCACCAAGTCAGAAGCTCTCTGGACCCCTATACTTGTGAGATTTTCACAGAGGCTCCATTACATAGGCATGATTAATTAAATCATTGTCTATTGGCGATTAACTCAACCTCTAACCCCATTCGCCTGCCTGAGAGGTCAGGAGTGGGGTTGAAAGTTCCAACCCTCTAATCCTCTGGCAACCAGCTCCCATCCTGAGGCTAATCTAGGACCCTCCATCTACCATTCATTTATTTGCATACAAAAAGACTCTTATCACTTTCCAACTTTCCGAAGGTTTTAGGAGCTGTATACCAGAAAACTGGGATGAAGACCAAATATATATCTTATTATAAATCACAATATCACACCTCCTCTTTTGTTAGAGTCATAGTCATTGTGAGGAACCTGTACTACCATGGTTAAGTTTTTTAGTTAGTTCTGCTAATAATGAGACTAATACAGGTAAGAAACTGAATTATGTGAAGCAACTATTGATTTGAGAGGAGAGTCTTCTGTAAATGATTTATTTTGGTTTCCTGATGAAGACATTTAAGTTAAGTTATGTGAAAGGTAGCTTTCTCCAGATTCTATAAAAAATCCTGATGAGTGTTGAAGGGCCATGGAATTACCTCTGTCATATAAAAATCTTCATCAGAAAATAACTGCCTGTTGACATAAAAACAAACCTGTACAGAACTTTTATAAGAATTTGAGCCAAACAGGGGATACATCTGCAAGCAAGATCTCAACAGACTGAGAAAAATGCTTCCAAGAAATGGAATTTGCAGCTTCTTTTATGCATGTGGAATTCATGAGGGAACTAAGGAAGTTTATTTGAAGGTGGGAAAAGCAAGGTGGGGATTGAATTAGGGGATAGCTAAGATTAAGTGCTCTCTTGAGGGTGGTCATACTTTAGAAGGAGGTGTCTGAAAAGAGACATTTCAAAGGTGAGTTAAACTAGATGCACAGAAATAATAAACAGGGCTTGCTTAAGGCAAAGATAAGCCTTTTACTAAAGAAGTTACATGCCTGGGGCGTGACTACCCACCATGACCTGCCCAGTTAGTAATTTATAATCAGATCATACTGTGAGGTAACTTTTCACAGAACCCCGTTTTCATCTACAATTCCTACTTTTGGTCATAAATCAGTCCGAAGGATACATTGGTGACCAACCTTTTGGTCCAATAGTGTAGTCTCACAGAGCTAGGAAGATTTATTCCTAGGAAGTCTCAGTAGTGACTTCATCTTGTTGAATACTGGGGATGGGGCAATATTATATCCTTGGGATGTGGGTTAAACCCAAATTTTTCCCAAAAAGGAAGGGCAGGTAAATGGAAGGCAATCAGGTCTTATTTTTCATTGCAGAAAAAGAACACTCTAAATCATTTCTATCCTGTGAACTATCATAATCCAAGTTTTGCCTTCTATCTCAATTTTCTGTATCTGGCATCTAGTATAACATTCACATAAACCATAAAAAGAGTATGGAAAGTTATCTTATACATCTTCTTTAGCTTGGCAATATTGTAAGATGTCTCCTTTCAGTGTCAGTTCATAAGTCCATCTATTTAAGTCCAGCTTAAATGCACTGTCATGCATGAAATGTTAAAACTGAAAAAAAAAAATTGGGTTTGCCAGGGAGCTTGGGAGACCCAATTGGCTGTCTTGAGTTTCCCATAGCCTTGACTATTTGTTTAATTTGCAACTATTGTTTACCCATACAGTATCCCCTAGAATATTTTTCATCACTTATTTTACACTACAATATAACATAAAAACCTCACATCTTTTGAGGTATTCTAGGGGCCCTTCTGGAATATTACAGAGTTAGTCCTACGTATATTTAGATTTTAACTCTTAAAACCTAAATTTCTAATGAAAACTAAGAAGTAAGCAATTAACATTATTTCGCTTGGCAAATTTATGAAGACATTTTACAACCTCTAAAAACATATTTTATAGATGTCAAAGTCAATTATTAACATGGACTTATTTTTGTAAACCTGGGTAAAATATAAATATTATATTTAATATCAATAACTTGAAAGACATATCTGTTCTACTTAAATCAGCAAACTTAAACTTTTATTTACTAAGGACTAATCTTAGATTATGTGAACTTGGAAAGCATTTAAGTTAGTTTCTATATTTCTGAGAATTTTAGAATATTCAATCTTTAAAAGTGCTTGCCTTTAAATTAATTTTAACAATACCATCATAGGTAAAAAATTATTTCACATTTACAACATACATATATAGATACACACAGACAGACACAAATGGGGACCTTTCAGCCACAAGAAAAACTCACTAGTTTATAAAAGAACAGTTGGATTCAAATTTTGTTTGAGGCATTTACAATTTACATCTGTCATTGACTTGTCAAATTCCAAATTTTCCCTTTTAAAATAAGGACAGCCATTTTTAATACCTCAAAGAATTAGGTTGACAACTAAATGATATCATAATAGGTTGATCCATTTATCTAAATCCTCTTTTTGAAGCTTGGAGAGGTCAATTAAATATGCTTTTCATTGTTTTGCCTAATTTTATAGCTGACTTTTTTCTAATCGTGCATACAAAAGAATAATTTAGAAGTATCAAAGAGTGTTCATCTCGGTTATCTTAGTATTAATGGGAGACTGACTGTCATGGGCTTTTCCAGCCTGGGAGACATGATTTCCAATGTTAATTTTGAGATCTGTAGAGTCTGAACAAACTTATAGGAAAGACCAGCTTTTATGTACATCTTCAGACAAGCCAAAAGCCAAATGCCATGGACATCCCTATAGGACCACTTTAAACCCTAGAAGAAATTTTTCCACAGGCAACTTCACAAAGATCTCAGTCACCTAAGAATACCTGAGCGAAGGCCAATGAGAACCTACCAGATGGTGCTAGAACTTGTTTCAAAGATACTGGCCCCTCTCTTGGGCCCCTTTTTCTTGGAGTGAACTCATTCTAGGGCACCCTGCCCTTCTCAGGGCTCCCACTGGCTTCTCCAGGATTGGTTTCATTACTGCATTAGATGGCTCCTGGTGACCATCTCCACTACTCTGTAGGATTTGGGGATCCGCAACAACTGTTATGACCCCATTGGTTATTCGGGTTGGGCAAGCAAGCGTCCTTTCTCTTTTGGAGCTAAAGAGAGTTCAGTCTCTCATTTAACCCGCAAAGATTTTGTTCAGAGTCTCAGTGAGCAATCCAATAAAAAGCCAAAATTAAAAGCAGCAACCCATTGTTTTTTCTTTTTCCTGGGGTATCTCAACCCATACCCACCTTTAGGATTTTCTAAGAACAGTTCAAATAAAGTCATGGCCTGCTAGTTAAAGCAAGGAAGCCCAGGATTCTGAAAGTGAACTCACCCCAGTTCACCCGATGTGAAGTGGGTTGCCAGTGGGGCACAATGGGTACTTGCTTGTACCTAGCATCGGGTCTGAGTCCATAGAGTGGCCCTGGTGGGCTTCTTCAGAATCCTCCCGATCGTACTGAGTAAATGTCAATGTAAGAAATGTCCAAACCTGTTGAGAATTTTTATAGGAGTTTATTTGAGCCAAAACTGAGGACAGTTGCCTGGAAGCAAAATCTCAAATTCTCTGAAGAAAAATGCTTCCAAGAAATGACAGTTTGTAGCTTCTTTTATGCATGTGGAATTAAGGAGGGAACTAAGTAATATTACAAAAAGTTGGGAGACAGCAAGGTGTGGGTCTGATTACAGGATAGTTAATATTAAGTGCTCTCTAAATGATGGTCATGCTTTAGAAAGAGGGTCTAAAAGGGGCATTTAAAAAGATGTGTTAACCTAGATATGCAGAAACGATGGACAGGGCTTACTTAAGGCAAAGATAAGCTTTTTACTAAAGAAGGTACATGCCCGGGGCATGGCTACCTACCATGACCTGCCTGGTAAGGAATTTATGATCAAATTACCCTGTGAGGTTACTTTTCATAGGACCCCTTTTTCATCCACATGCCTAACTAAGGAGTGAAATAAAAAAAAACTATTAAATTTGATCTGGAGTGGAGAGCAAACTCCTGAGAGCCCTTAGCAGCTGTCTTGCTACCAGCAACAATTACCATCAGAGCTTGGAAGGAGCCATGGCTGCCACAGCCAGCCTCTGTCACCATCTCTATCACTACAACCATGAAGAGTAGGGCTGAGACCCAGTGGATTCCTGACATACTTCCACAATGCTGTAACTACTCAATGTGGCTCCATGGGTAGAGGTGGAGGCAGTGGCAGCCCCCTGGTCATCGCAGTGAAGGTTCGGGGAAATAAGTAAAATGGTTCAGTGTAAGAAACATGTTTTCATCCACAGAAATGACACCAAATAATATGCATTTGTACACCAGCCTGCCATACGTAGAGTAACCTCCAGGAAGCACCTTCCCGGTATAGGAGGTAGAGAAACTATAGAATTCAATGTCATTAAAGGAGAAAAGGGTGAAGAGGCAGCAAATGTTGCAGGCCTTTGTGGATTTCTAGTGCCAGGCAGTAAATAAGCAGCAGAGAGAGTATAACCATTGTAGACATTATTGACGTTATGGAGGTCCACCGTGTGTTTACCAGCAAACTTATTTTAATAAAAAGAATGGGGGAAAGAAAGAGGGATTGTAGAGTGCCCCTGAATGCCAGGCCCAACAGCATGCACAACTTACCCCACGTGGAAACCTTATGGATGTTATCCAGAGTATTCCAATCCTGTGCAGAGAAAAGCTATGAGTATTTCCTGATGACCAGGGTGAAGGAGAACAAGGTTGACCAGGGAGACAGATCACCTATTGTGGTTATAGACCATGACTCAGGGCCCTTCCTCATAGGACATCGATGAAGAGGATGAGGAAAATCAAGGAAGAGACCCAAGGTCAGCAGCCACCTCAACATAGGTGCCCCCAGAACTTCAGTTACCAACATAGACTCCCAGAAAACCCTAAACCACAAGATGACTAAGTCACCTCTGAGGCTGAGCAGGAAGAGGCTGAGTAAGTAAGGAATTACAATCTCTACCATCATCTGGATTAGTCACCTAACAAAGAAATGAATATGAAATTTCAGCAATAAGACCTGAACAAAAGATTGTTGCTAAAGACCTCAAGTGTTTGCTTTGTGTCCATTAGTCAGAAAATTAGAACTATCTCCATTATGGGGTTTTTATTATTTTTCTCTAAAGATACATCTTTTTAGTAATAACCAATGTGTTTTTTGAAGTCTGGTGTTTTTCATACACCTTTAAAGGTTTGAAAAGTGTTTAATATCAGGTCAACTTGGTGTTATCAAGAACCTCATTTTTAATTTGTAATAAAATTTTACAACTTGATTTTTTCACAGAAATCAGCAAACTGCAAATATATATTAATACAAGTTTAATAATAGTAGTGATAAAGCACTACAGAGGCAGAGTTTGACTTAAAGAACTCTAAGTTTTTCCTAGATTTTATATATTATTTGTTCTTTAGCAATGTTTTGTGAGTTCTCATATGTCTTGGTGATAAGAGACAGTATAGAGCATATACACAGAATATAGTAAATATTGTTCATTCATTTTCTCATGTAACTTTCTCTGTAAATGGCAAAATGGGATGGAGGAACATTTTACCATTCTATCTTTTACTATTGCTAGTAAAGAACTGAATATAGAGAGAAATCTCAAACTTTCTTCCTAAGAGAGAAGTATAGAAAGTGGTGGTTATTTTATGTTTTTTTTTTTTTTCCACATTTCAATGACTTTTACTTGGGCATGTGTGACTCATGTCCAGGATCAGGGGAGCAACATTCCTTCTTCGCTCATGGAATTGAATGCTTATAAATGACTTTGTTGGGGGGTGGTTCCTAATGGGAAAACCCTACTAAGAAGGAATGAGACTTAAAGACTTACAGCTAATAATTTTAGCTATATCATAGCCATGGGCCCAAGGAGCCAGCTCCACAGTCCTTGAATCATGACTACAAAATGTGCACTGTGGTGTTTAGCCCCTCAAGGGACGTAATTACTTTCTCCATGATATCCAGTTCTTGAAATGACCTAAACAAAAGCATTTCTTTTCCTCCCTTCCTCTGGTATGTGGCAAAGCAAATTGCATTTGTAGCAACTAGAAATTCTCGCGGCCTGGTCCTTGTTGGCAAGTAGCAGCAGAACTGGTCTGAGGGCTGCTGTTGGCGCAAATCAAAGAGCTCAAATGTTCTGCTTTGTGCTGTCCTTGGCAGGAAAAAAAAACTGTCTCTTATCCCATCTTCCTTCACCAAAAGCCTGAGAAATGTGATGTTATCAGTTGTTAAAAGTACTCAGTGCCATAATAACCATAAAAGGTACTGTCCTATCTTATCCTCCTGGTGGCTGGGGGACTTAAACCAGAGTAGATGAGTGCTTAACCCTTTTGAAGGACTGTGCAGTTTGCTCCTAAAACATACGTGCTTCACCTGGGCTCTAAGGTTACTTTTGAGTTTCTTAGTTGTTGCAAATCATCCATACCATTATTTTTGTGCTCTCTGTCCTTCCACAGGCCTGATACTTTTTCTCCCATTCTGTTTCAGGGCTAATCGTCGGGGTGATTCTGAGGTACGGCACCCCTGCCACCAGTGGCCATGACAAGTCACTCAGCTGCACTCAGGAAGACAGGGCCTTCAGCACCTTATTAGTTAATGTCAGTGGGAAGTTCTTCGAATATACCCTGAAAGGAGAAATCAGCCCTGGCAAGATCAACAGTGTAGAGCAGAATGATATGCTGAGGAAGGTGAGCTGGGGGCTCTCAGCCTTTGTTGTTCTGACATGGTTTTTTGATTTTCCAATTTGGTCTTGACCTTGTGGAGAGAAATCCTTTCAAACTCCTCGAGCATCGGTAGCATTGCTGGCTCTGTTTTTCTAGGAAACTTTTGGGTTATGTTGAGGAGAAGAAGGAACCAGATTTGAACTTGATCCTTTCATTTTTGCTAGGATCAGTAGATGATGTGGGCCACCGATGGTGCAGTGGGTTTGTACATCCCCACTCGGCTCATCTCTCCAACCGCCAGCTTTTCTTTACTACGTCTCTTGTTATGGTTTAGAAATGAGTTTGTTTCTTTCTTAAGGTCGATTTCACTTTTAGCTTGTTTATTCAGTGTTCAGAAGTATAATTCTTAGTTCTTCATGATTCTTTTGCCATATTCTATGAATATTTATCAAGTGCTCACTCTCATTGGTGATTGATGCCAAAGGCTTAATGATTCTTTGGAGGGAGAATGTCTTGTTGTCTTAGAATTTGAGTCTAAACATTGGTTTTCTTTTGATGTTAGGAGTAGTCCTTTCTCCACAGCAAAAAGGACTATATATCTCCTCATTCTGGTGATTTCCAGGATAAGAAAGAGATCTGTACAGGCATACCTTGTTTTATTGTGCTTCACTTTATTGAGCTTTGCAGGTGTTGTATTTTTAACAAATCAAAGGCAGGACTCTCCACCTGCAAAAAGATTATAACTTGCTTTATTGCAATACTCATTGTAGTGGTCTGGAACCAAACTTGCAATATCTCCGAGGTATGCCTATATGTATCCTCATACATTCTATTGCCTTATAGTCTTGGGCTTATCTGCAGGAAGGCTTCTGTATAAGGTCTAGGGGATCCAAGTTGTGGGAGCCCCTTTTAATATGGAACAAAGCTAATGTATGTGAAAGCTTGCAGTCAAAGACAGAGTGTAGCCTGTGTTCCAAAAATTAAATTATTATTGTTCTCAGGATCTACCCTGATCCTTAAAGAAAATTATTCTCCACTTTGAGTGTTCAACATGCCTGCCTACTCTGTGTCCTTAATGGCAGTCCTAGTGAGCTCTTTGCTTTCAACCTTTCATAAGAATGCATGAGATTTCCATAAACATTTGTGGAACTATATCCAACTGAGAAAGATGCCCAGTGTAAATACCATTATAATGACTGTTTTGAAATGGCCATGTGAGTCCTTTATATTGGATAGGATAGAGGAAAAAGGGAAAAGACTCTAACTCATTTCCATCTTTTAGATCATAATAGAAGATGAAGCTGTCTTTCATTCTCTTTAGAAAATATTTATTCAAATACCTTCTGTTTAAACTTTTGCAGTACAAAGCAAAGGTGGGAGAACACAGACTGAGATTATTGTCATTCATTGAGAGGTAAAGAAGCATGTTGAGGCAGCTTGGTTGCAAAGAGTATTGGAGTGAGTGTCAGGAAACTCTTGTGCTGGTTCATACATTACTGGGTTTGATGACTTCCAGAGTCTCACTCTCTTTGGCTCCAGTGTCCTCATACTGTACAAGTATTGTCCAGGGTCTGTTCTCATCATGACATTTCCTGCTTTTCAGACTACTCTTATCTTCAGCAAGAAAATAGAATAAAATATAATTTTGAGAGAACCATTCTACTTTTAATTAGGCCGATTAACATTTCCAGTTTCTAAAGAGAAATGCTGGCTTTACTTTTAATAATTAGAATGAAGATTTAAAATAATTGAATTAAGAGCCAATTAATCTACCAACACGAACAAATTCTTTAAAAAGATTAGGAGTTTTATAGGATACTTAATTCTTTTCTGGGTGTAAAAAGACTTTGCTGTCTAATGGTTTCAGATTGATTTCCCTATATCAAACTTACAGATAATTTTAATCCTCTTGGAGCTGCTGAATTTATGTTGATGTTTAGGAAGCCACTAGCATTATGTATCACAAAAGGCTGGCTACTTAAAAGAGGCTTACCTTTGGTAGAGCATTATGTCTATTAAATGATTCTGTGGGGGGATCCAGAAAATTAATAAAGAATCATGACTGCATCTTTTATTGCAATTGAGCCTTTATAAAGATTTGAATAAAAAAATCAGTATGTTTTTATTTCTTGTTTAAAATCATTGATCAGAAGCTTTTTGTGAGTTATCAACATTGTGTTGAACTCTTGTGTCTTAATATATATTAAACAGCACACCAAGGGCAAGGGTCAGAAGTGCTTTGTGGAGAAGAACATGCCAGTCCACAGGGGAGCTGTGGCTTCTGTCCTGTGATGAGTTCACATTTATGTAATTTGCTTTAAATATTCAGACTTTAGACAATGGCTTAAAATATTAAGCAAATATTATAGCACCAATTAGTATTAAACTAAAAATTAGCTTTTTTCTTTTTAAAATTTTAGGTAACATTTGATCCAGAGGTCTTTTTCAACATTCTGCTCCCTCCAATTATTTTCCATGCTGGATACAGTTTAAAGAAGGTAAGAGATTTTTGCCAGTATTTCTTAAAGCATGGGAATCTCTGTGCTAATTTACCTGCATAATTTTCTAGCTTTTTCCTTCTCCCAGATTGCTTATTACTGTGTTCTGTACCGATTCAGAAACTATAGTTGACTCATCATCAGTGATGCATTTCTGTATTAAAATCTGGAACTCTCATACATTGCCAGTGGGAATGTAAAATGGCATAGCCACTCTGGAAAACAGTTTTTCAGTTCCTTATAAAACTAAAGTTGAAGTTAACATATGACCAAGCAATTTTATTCCTGAAGATTTATTCCAGAGAAATGTTCACAAAAAACCTGTAGTGATTATTCATAGCAACTTTATTTGTAATAGCCAAAAACTGGAAAACAATCAAAATGTCCTACAATAGATAAAAGGTTAAATGAGTATACATACCATGGAATACTACTCACCAATAAAATGAAAAAAAAAAAAAACAAAAAACCAAACTATTGGTACACATAACAATCTGGATTGCTCTCAAAGGCCTTATGCTGAGTGGAAAAAATCCAAACTCAAAAGGTGACATATTCTATGATATTTTTATATAGCATTCTAGAAATGAGAAAATTATAGAGATGGAGAACAGATTAGTGGTTGCCAGGGGTTAGGAATGGTGGAGGGAGGCAGGTGGGTATGACTATAAAGGGGTAGCAGGAGGGAAATCTTCGTGGTGATGGAACAGTTCTGTATCTTGATTGCAGTGGTGGTTACACAAATCTACACAGGCAATACAATGATTAGAACTATTCACATATATTGTACCAATGTCATTTTCCTGATTTTGATATTGTGCTACAGTTATAACCAGTGGAGGAAACTGGGTTAAGGTACATAAGACCTTTGCAACTTCCATGAATTTACAATTACTCCAAAATAAAAAAGTTTTAAAAATCAGCTCTTATTATTGACGGTCATTGTGCTCAGTAGCAAGGTGGAGCCTAAACCCATAGTTATTTAAAATACCAAATACCTTTATAAGTAGTGTTAGTGGCTCCTTTCCTCTCCCATTGTGGGAGTATTCTGTGAAAACTTAGTCTCCTGAAAGGCCTTCCTCCCTCAAGCCAAGGAACTTGTTTCAGCTGACTTTCTGGATGGGGACTAAAGGAAACTTTTTCAGTGAACCTAGAGAAGAGAGATTTTGACTGCCAATAAAACTCAATAACATCCTTAGGAACTAGAGAATGCCTTCCAAATTGATAGATTAATCAAGAAAAAAGGAAAGAAACAAATTACTTATATCAGAAATGAAAGAGAGGACATCACTACAGGCCCTTCAGACATTAAAAGGACAATAAGGGGATACCACAAATAACTTTGTGGCAAGACATTTGACAACCCAGGTGAAATGGACAAATTCCTTAAAAGACACAAATTACCAAAACTGTCCCGAGAAGAGATAGAAAACTTGAACAGCCCTGTATTAAGAAATTGAGTTCATAATTTAAAACCTTTCCACAAGCCCAGAAAGCTTCACTGGTGAATGTTATCTAGCATTTAAGGAAGAGATAATACCAGTCCTATACAGACTCTTTTAGAACATAGAGGAGGGCACACTACCAACTCATTTTATGAGGGGATGCCTGCCTATCAGGTTGGTTCTTCTGTCAAAGCAACTCTGAAGTTTTCAGAAGGTTTTAAAACTATTTCTAATGAACATAAATATAGTTACTCTTTATGGAGCATCTGATATGTATTAGGAATGTTACATGTATTCTTTATTTCTGTTTTTACATACATTATTTCTAATCAAAGAAACTGTAAGAATGTGAGGCTAGTAGAAAATTATCTTATACCCCTACTCCCCCAGGTTTCCAACTCATTGATAAACAGACACAAAGTGTTAACTGACAATTGAATGATCTACTTATGACCCAAAGTCTCTGGTAACACATATTGGATGGCGTAGCTTAGCCCTTAGTAATGGGACTCCTTACTACACATCATGAACTGAAGACAGATGTCCTTTAGCTGTCAGGTTGGCCATAGTCACAGTTAGGGAGGCTGAAATGGAGAGATCTTAGAAATTGTTTGGCCTGCGAAAGGCTGTCTCTCTTGCTCACAGCATGGAGACTATAAAAGCAAGAGCAATACTCCACCTTGCAGAAGAGAGTCAAGACTGCAAGTCAGAGTCAAGCCATTCTTCCCTTTCAGAGCTCAAATGACACGTCCTTACTGTATCACCTTCAGGGGAGGAGGGATGGAACATAAGTCCATTCCCCATGATGCTTGAGGAACAGGAGGCTGTTTCTGCACACTAGCCCAACTTACATTTGTGTACTCCCAGACATGTAGAGGGTATCCTGCATTTTCCTGATGATGAACCTGGGCTTAGAATGATTAAGTTATGTGTGTGAGGTTACATAGATAATGTGGGACTGAGTCAAGGTTATGACCTGCCTGTCTGATCTCAGGGCCCAGGGTGTTCCTCTATGCTACACTCCCTCTAGATTTAGGTTTTCTGTACAAAAAAATATATCCCTTTTCTGACTAATCTATGGGGTTGCCAAAATCATCTGAATCTGTATGTCGGCTCTTGACACGTAACAGACAGTAGGTGATTTTATGGGTATAAATAATGTTATCATTTTATCTAGATGAAGAATTTGTGAAGTCATCTTCAGATCAAATGGATGATGAAAAATTTGGCATTTTAAATAACTAATCTTAATGTTTAATCAGGTCATGGTTGCTTTCAAATGAAACCAAATCCTTGGTTGTGAAAGCCACTCTGATGACTAAAAAACACCTTAGTTTTTTCAGAGCTTTCTTAGAAGAAAAATAAAAGGATTTACCAGTTACCTATTTGAGCTGTTTTTGAATTGCTAGTCTTTCAGGTTATCACCTATTAGTTTAATCTCTTTCCTTTAAAATAGTCATTATAAAGGCACTTAAATAGTTGGTTCTTACATGGTTGCCATCTCTGATTAAACCTGCTGTCATTTGAATATTTAATAACTATTTCACCATATACCTGCAGGTATATAAACAGATATATTCAGACCCTTCAACCTGTGCACATATAGTTGTCATGCAGATGGGCCTTATTTTATAACTTGGAAAAAATATCATTGGAATTAGCTTTGATTTTGTGCTACTACTTATGGTTTGCTTTTAGGACATTGGCAAAGAAAGAATTCACCTATAGAAGCCTTCATTTTTGGTAAACTTCCCCCCACCACTCACACACACATTAAAATTTATCAGTGGTGGGAGAAGAGGGCATTTCCCAAGGAGTAGGAATGTAAAGCTTAGAATGGTAGGAATTGGGATGTCAGGTGAGTTTTCATAGAAAGAAAACTTTCTCTTCCTGCTCTGTCTTAGACTTATATTCTTACAGGCTTTACCAGGGCATGTCATCTCCTTTAGTCTCTGTTACATTCTATATTGGAGAGGAAAATGTAAGGGAGACTCTGAACCAGTCATGGCCATGTGAACCACACATGGCTGTGTGAACTATCATAACCAAATAAGAAGAGGATGAAAGATATAGGATTCCTCTAGACACCTCCTGCCCTTTCTTCCCTAAAGGGTGTGATGGGAATCGAGAAGGGTAGCTCATGTAGTGAGAATGTAATGCCCTGGGGTCTGAGATCTGCTTTCTAGTTCTGGTGCTGCTATTTGGTGGTTGTGTGACTTCGGGCAATTCACATCCTGTAAATCTTTGAGCCTTAGATTTCTCTCATATAAAATGGATCAAATAACACCTTCATGATGGTTTTTTTTGTGAGAACTAGATGAGCTAATATATGTGAAAGTACAGTTGCCCCTTGAATAACACAGGTTTGAACTTCACACATGCACTTATATGCAGATGTCTTCAATAAATACTGTAAATATATTTTCCTTATAGTTTTCTTAACATTTTCTTTTCTCATAGTAACAAACCTTACTTCGTTTTAATAATACAGTATGCAATATGTATAACATGCAAAATACATGTTAATCCACTGTTTATATTATTGGTAAGGCTTCCAGTCAACAGTAGGCTATTCATAGTTAAGTTTTGGGGGAGTCAAAAGTTACACGTGGAATTTTGAGATCAGACAAAATGACATAGATGATAGAAGCTTTGCTCATCCCCTCTTGAGACCACATCAAAGTTGTGATGGAAACACAGAGCAAACAACAAGCAGAGTCACCTGGGGTCTAGAAGAATAGAAGCCCTACAACTAGGGAGAGAAATAAGAAATCACCCTGCAATGGTTGGAGGTAGGAGGTGGCGAAGACACAAGCCTGCCAGGTCCCAAGCAGCTGAGTTGGACAGAGGCTGCAGCAGTGGCAGTCGGCAGCTGCAGATGCCTCTTAAAGGGGCTGTGTCCACAGGTAGACTGTTGCAGTGACAGCCTGGCTTGCTCTGAGCACCAGCGCTGGGTCAGCTGCTTGGGGGGCACAAGGGATTTACAGGGGGACACTGAATTGTTGAAGTGAGGGCCAGGGGCAAGGCTTTCTCCTGGGCAGAAGCGATGGTGTTATCCATTGTTCCTCTGTTAAGCCCTCCCCTCTCCCACTGTGCAGACTCAGTGCCGCCATAGATGAGATGTCATCACACTGGATAACAGAAGTCACTCTGCCCAGAGGATTCCCTGAAACTTTGCCTCCCTCAACTTGTGGCCCTACCCAGGCCGCATCCAGTTGTGTCCTCGGTGAGTCCTGTGCCACTTGCTGAGCAGTGCCAAGACTCACACTGGTGGCAGCTGGTCTCGGTTTCTGACATGGCCTCTCGAGGCACCTATAAGCACAGTATCTGTGGATTGCTTGCTGCATCTTAACAGGTGGCCCTGGAGAGGCACAGGCTGGGTCTAAACTTGGCCTTCAGCTGAACCCTTCTCAGGACTGTGCCGCTGGACACCTGCTACATAAAGCCACTCTAATAAGATGGGGAGACTTAGGAGCTTTGTTTAGTACATGTAAACAGACACGGAAAGGTAGCCAAAATGGGAAGACAAAGAAGCAGAGACCATATGAAAGAACAGAACAGAGATCCAGGAAAAATGGAGTAAAGCAATCTAACAGATGCAGAGTTCAAAACATTGGTTATAAAGATGCTCAATGAACTTAGGGAAAGTGTAGATATATTCGATGAGAACTTAAAGAGATAAAAAACAAAAATGGAAATAGAAATTATAAAAGAGAACCAGTCGGAAATGAAGAACACATTATCTGAGATGAAGAGTATATTAGAGGGAATCAGTATTGTGGAGGAAGAAGAGGGTCGAACCACCAATATAGAAGATGAAACACTCAATCAGAATGGGAAGAAAAAGGTAACCAAGAATATAATAATAATTTAAGGAGCCTATAGGACAGAATTAAGGGTAAAAATATCCATGTAATAAGGGTTCCTGAAGAGGGAGAACAAGAAGTTGAACAGCTATTTGAAGAAATAATAATGGAAAACTTCCATCACCTGGTAAAGGAAATAGACATACAACCCCAGGAAGCTCTAAGTGTCTCAAGAAAGAGGAATCCAAAGAGGCCCACACCAAGACACATCATAATTAAGATGCCAAAGTTTAAATACAGAGAGAGAACCTTAAAAGCAGCAAGAGAAAGCAATTAGTTACCTACAAGGGAGAACCTATAAGACTGGCAGCTGATGTCTCAAAGGAAACTTTGCAGGAAGAAGGGCTTGGCACAAAATATTCAAAGTGATGAAAACCCAGGTTCTATAACCAAGAATACTTTATCCAGCAAAGCTATTATTTAAAGTTGAAAGACAGATAAAGAGCTTCCCAGACAAAAATATTTTAAAGGAATTTATCAACACCAAGCCAGTATTACAGGAAATGTTGGAGGGACCTCTTTACAAAGTAAAAACATGTATCAAAAACATGAATAATGAGTGGTAACAACATAATATGTATAGGCAATACCCTCATTTGGTGACTGTTGGCATGGCAAGCCCTCGAAGTCTTCTGAGCATGTGGCTTAGAGGCACTAGGCATTCTTTGACACCTTCACAGCCTGAGAGGATCAAGCATTGGGTAAGGCCAAAGTCAAGGCCTCAGATCCTCTGTCTGGAATACAGGCCAGAGGGTGCCCTCAGTCCTTTGATCACACTTCATGGTGACTGCTCCATCCAGGCTGAGTTCTTCCTGTGCCCTTCTGTCCCTGATATTGCTCAGCTGACAGTGCTGGAGCTCTCCTTACTTTTAAAATTTTTAGATAAAGTATTCCTGGCTCCTGTTTAATTAGAGTATTTGGGGGATTTTGTTGGTTTGTTGTTGTTAAATAATTCTTATTGTCCAATGAAGACATCTTATGCCTTGAGGAACCATGTCTCAGGATCCCAAGAACAGGAATTTTCTCCATCAGAATATCCCACACCATAATGACTTATGAGAATTAAATTTGTGCATGTGTGTCCGTGTATGTGCATGTGCACATGCATGTGTATATGTGTGTGTTTTAAAGTAGCCAATGAATGTACAGAAGTATTGAGAGGATTCTGGTTTTGCCATCTTTCTGAATAATTGCTAGATCTTATATTGGTGTAAGAATATGAACTTACATACATATAATGTGTTATACACACACACACGCACATATATACTTACAAACTTTCCCACCTTAAATGGAACTAGCTATTTCTCATTTCTTTATATTGTTGCTCTTTCCCAGGCTCCAAAGATTAATTTAGATGAGTATCAGGAGGTACCGCAGATGCCATGAACAGATACTTAAGACACTGTTTTCTGATATTGAATTAAGCAGAGAAAGTTCCTTAGATAGCACTTTCATATTTTATTAGTTTCAAACGTATCTGTAATGATCTTCTAAGGTACTACCAGAACTAGAAGTGACTAGCTGAATCACTAGAACGAATGGTTTGGGTTAATCTATGAAGCTGAATCACTAGAACGAATGGTTTGGGTTAATCTATGAAAATGATTGATTTACTTGCACATGCATGTACACACACACACACACACACACACACACACACACCTCTAATGTAATTAATGTAATCAACCAGAGCAGTTTTGTCTGAAATTTACTAAGCCCTTGCATGCTTGCTTGGTGATTGGTTAGCCAAAAGATATTTTAAAGCCATGATGTTTAAGACTAAACAGCATTATTCAGGAATAACTTCAGTTATAATTTGATATAACAGAAGCAAGTAAGTAAAGTTTCACTTTTTAGAGACTGTTAATGTATTTCTAATGCTTACTGCCAACAATCACAATGTGATTCCTGCTTTCTTTTGTTTTATTCAGAGACACTTTTTCAGAAACCTTGGGTCTATTCTGGCCTATGCCTTCTTGGGGACTGCTGTTTCCTGCTTCATTATCGGGTAAGGGACTCTTTGTCATATAAGCTAATTAACACACTTTCCAAAGAGATGAGATCCACATGGGTCCACAGAGTCTAGTATCCTCCCCGCCCAGCTTTATTGAAACATAATTGACACATAAGGTTATGTAAGTTTAAGATGTACGATGTGTTGATTTGATACATTTATAAATCGTAAAATGATTACCACCATGGTGTTAGCTAATACCTCCATCTTATCACATAGTGGCCATTTCTTTCTTTTTTTTTTTCGTGGTGAGAACATTTGAGACCTTCTCTCTTATCAACATTCAAGTATATGATAAAGCATTATTAGCTACAATCACTATGCTGTACATTATATCCCCAAACTTGTTAATCTTATTACTGGAAATTTGTACCCTTTGAGCAACATCTCTTCATTTCCCCACCCCCGAGCCCCTGGGAATCACCAGAGATCAATTTTTGGATGTTTATGATGATAGTAGTTAAGATCTAGAGCTACATTGTCCAGTGTGGTAGCTATTAGCCATATGTGGCTATTTAAATTAAAATTAAGATTAATTAAAATGAAATAAAATTATATCTAGTCCCCAGATCTTGGTTTCTAATATCATTCTCCAATAATAAGAACTAGGGCCCTTTGCAGAAATGATTGATTCAAGGGCTGGGACAGCAAATATGCAAGATGAGAATGGAGCATCTTATAATGCCAAAAAGTAAGTGCTCAGAAAATAAACAAACAAACGAAAAGATGTGGGGGCATGACAAAAGGATACAGAGTCAACCTGAAAGCTCCCTTGGTGACCAAAGAACAACAAAATAAGTAACATAGTATTGGATTATCACCCAAAGTATAAAATAAATATCTGAGTCTATACTGGTACACAGAAATGACTGGGTGAATAAATAAATGGGGGTAGAAATGACAAATCTCCTGTGCAGAATAATTCCAAATAATTTATATAGATACATTCCCCCTCAAAGAGATGGACCTTAGCCCCTCCCCCCCCACATTGGTTGTGGGCTATGCAGAATGACTTCCAAAGAACGCAGATGGAAAAGAAGAAGAAAGAGTAACATTACAGGGAAGAAACCTGACAAACACTAGCTTAGCCACACAACCAAGATTAACACCAATAGTGGTAAATCATGTTGATACTCTGTACCCTTGATATTCGTGGTGAGAATGGCATTTTACCTCTGTGTCTTCCTCTCCAAAACACATTACCTCAGTCTAATCATGAGAAAGCAATCAGACAAGTCCCAATTAAGAGACATTCTACAAAATACCTGACTAGTTCTCCTCAAAATGGACAAGTTTATCAAAGGAGAAGTCGGATAAACTGTCACACCCAAGAGGAGACTAAAGAGATGTGATGAGTAAATGTAATGTGGTATTCTGGATGGGATCCTGGAAAAGAAAAAGGTCATTAAGTAAAAACTAAGGAAATCTGAATAAAGTACAGACTTTAGTTAATTAAAAAAATTAGCTGGACTTCTAATTTCAACATCATCTATTTATTAATTTATATTGTAATATCTCATGTACTTTTTATTGATTGTTTGATATGATTCTGAATTTTGAATACTTGCTGTTTTTTGTCATTAGAGATTGTTTTCATAAGAAAAAATAGCTGGAAATCTGAAATAAAGGTAGGGGCCTTTTATGCCATCAAAAAAGAAGGGGCTTGGACATTGTCCTTTAAGAGAGACAAGCCATTGAAGTGTGATAGGTTAGATAACTGGCATTGGTGATTATGGGAGGCAAAATGAGGAAAAGGCTGCCAGAGAGAAGTCTATTGCCTAAGTCTAAGCTTGTGGTAGAAGGAAATGAAGAGGAAGGTATGGTTTCAGGAAATATTTAAAAAGTAGATGAAAGAAGCCTTTGATAAGCAACAAAGGACAAATTGCATCTGTGTCATAGAGCTACTGTGAATTGAAATAGAACTATCTAAGTGTCTGGAACAGTTCCTGGTACACAGTAAGCAAGCATTAAGTTATAGCTGTTTATTTTCAAAAGGATTCAATTCTGCAAATAGTTCTTGAGCTCTTAGCTTAGTCAAGCTACTGCTCTTGATGCACAGGATACGAAGGTGAACAAGGACATGGTCCCAGCCATCAAGAATCTTATTAGAGGGCTGGCTATAGGGTACAATGAGTCTATTCTGTAGTTATTTTTATTCCCCTAACCCCTGCAACTGCTGGTGCTGCTGCCACACACACACACACACACACACACACACACACACCCTTAAGTAACACGTACTAGGCCTTTTAACACTCCTCACTCCTAATCTGTAAGCTATACTGTAGGAAATGTGCTCTGGCTAAGTTCAAATATTAAACTTGGTGGTTCCTCTTGGGCCACATCACATTCTGCACAGCATAAGGAGGACTGCTGCTGGCCTGCCTAACCTATGCAAGGAATGAGAGTCCAGATATGTTGGTGGGTAGTGGGTACACTGATATTTTAATAGGATGTTTAGAGAGTTTTGCCTCTTTTCCCTTCTTTGAAATAATTCTTGGCAGAGAAGATCGATCATTTGAATGTTTGTGAGCAACCCATTTTTTTTTCTCTCCAGCTTCATCCAGTCCCCTCAACTTCCATGATTTTAAACACACCAGCTTAGAATCCTGTGAGTTTTGTAGCAATTTATTACACATTATGCAAGGTTCTTTCTCTTCCTTTCTTCTCTGTTATCCAGTTGCTTAAGATGTCATTGTTGCTAATTGAGGACCATACTTTATAGTTGTAAGTAAGCACAACTTTTTTTTTAAATGGAATGTTCAGATGGTTCAGCAAGATTACATTAATTGCAAACTATTATTTGGTGCCAAAGCCTTATTGCACATATTCCCAGTAACTATTCAACCACAATAGCTGCCTGATATTTTCATGACTCCCTTGAAGTAGAGTATTTTAGTACTACTCTGCTTGTGCATTTGCTAGGTCACTCACTAAGGAGGATTTTCTTTTCTTTTTTTCTTCTGACATATTTTACCTTCCCTTCTTACAGAAATCTCATGTATGGTGTGGTGAAGCTCATGAAGATGGTAGGACAACTCTCGGATAAATTTTACTACACGGATTGTCTCTTTTTTGGAGCAATTATCTCTGCCACTGACCCAGGTATTTGCATATTTGGATATTTGGTTTTATCATTATGACATTCCATTATTTAAATCCTAAAAAGTTCAGAGCAATCATGAACTTTGGTTGCAATAGGGAGACTATAGTTTAAATGTGGAATGGCTGAGGAAGAGACCAGTAAGTGGTCTAACAGACTTAGATGGCATGCATTTCCTTATTATTACTATTATTATTATTATTATTATTAATTATAAAAAACCAAATGACATAAAATTTATTTTCTTAATCATTTTTAAGTGTGCAGTTTAGCAGTGTAGGTATATTTGCATTGTTGTCCAACCAACCTCTAGAACTTTTTCAACTTGTAAAACTGAAACTCTATACCCATTAAACAACTCCCCATTTCCCCTTCCCATTAGTCTTTGGCAACCACCATTCTACTTTCTGTCTCTTTGAGTTTGACTACTCTAATATCTCGTATAAGTGGAATCCTACAGTATTTTTTATGACTAGCTTATTTCGCTTAGTATAATGTCCTCAAGGTTCATTCCTGTTATAGTATGTGTCAGAATTTCCATCCTTTTTAAACCTGAATAACATTTCACTTTATGTATTTATTGCATTTTGTTTATTTTTTTATCTGCCAATGGACACTTACGTTGCTTCTACCTGTATTTCATTTTGTCTTTCATTTGGCAATGTCTAATTTGGTCATAATTTTTACACTTAGACTATCTTCTTTTCCAATATTGTGCTTTTGTATTCTTTTTGGAAACATATCATTTAGTTTAAATAATGCCTTTTCTTAGAAATGCCCACTGGTACCTGTAGTGCATGTAAGTTAATTTGCAAACTCCTTTGTGCAATGTTCCTACATGACTGCACACTATGACGTGATTCCTATACATAAATTTCTTAACTTGTATTTTTCAAGTGTTAGTTGAACCAATCCTTAAAAGCTAAACCAATTCTTATTATATGTCCTTCCTCCTCTGTAGCTCAAGAACAAATAAATAAAACAAAACAAAACAAAACAAAACAAAAACCTCTCCTCCCCAAGTTAGAACCCAGTTTGCATAAAGTAGTTATAGATACTCCTTCCTCTAATACCGACTATTGAGGGCACATCTAAGGGAAAGAATTTACAGAAAAAAAGCTGATTCTATCTTAATAGTGGAGATGGAAAGGTCTTCTCAACATCTACAATGGCCTCTAACATTCTGGCACTAATGAACTTAAACATACTAAAATTCTCTCCTCCTTGTACACCATTCCTCCTGGGGGTCCTCTAGGTCAGTGCTATCCCAAAGACCTTTGTGTGATGATAGCAATGTTCTGTAATCTTCCCAGTCCATTATGGTAGCAAGTAGTCACATGTAGCTTTTGAGCACTTGAAATGTGGGATAGTGCAACTGAAGAACTGAATTTTAAATTTTATTTTATATTTAAGTAATTTAAATTTAAATAGCCACATGTAACTGTTTAGCACAGCTCTAGACAGTTATGTGGTTCTAAAAATTCTTGATGTTCCAAAAACCATTGACCTCTATGATACCCATATTTTATTATAAACACTCTAAATTGGTATTGAAGACTTGCTGGTTAAAGCACTCTGATTTGTGAAAAGAATATGGGATGTGGAGTTGTAGGTAAGTTTTAGTTCTAGCCCTGCCAGTCACTGACAGGATGGCCTGGGCATGCTTTATCACTTCCATGTCAATTTCTTCATTTATGAAGTAGGAATAATGGTACCTATTTCCTAGGGCTATTGTAAATATTAAATGATATAACATGTAAATCATTGAGCATAGCATCTGCTAATAATGTTGGTCTGTATCTACATCTAACTCAAATTTCTCTGTTTTCCCTGTTTTTTTTTTTTTTTTAAATAAATAACAGGTCATTACTTAACCCCAGCATGTTCTAAAGAGCACTCTGAAAAGTAGCTTTATTATTTTAATACTACAAGGTCTGTGACTATTTCCAAACATGTGTCTATTGAGAAATAGATTCTTCATCAGTCTAAGAAAGATGTTTAGTCTCTCTGAAAATATATTACTAACTATACTCATCTATAACTTTTTAACTAACTGCTTATTAGTACCACCAACAAGCAAAGGGAGGTTAGTGTAACATAAAGATTACTGATATTGTTCTTTGATCTATTAGTATTGCTTCATTTAATTGAATACAAAGGCTTATTTTTCCAGATTATTTTTGTAATTATTTACTTCACTTTAATGTGTCCATCCTGTGGTGGAAAATAATGGAAGACATTACCATGATACACCAGTTTTATTTAGCTTGTGAAGATTGGCACAGTAAAGGTTTTATATAAATTGAAAATTCTAGAAAATTGAGAGTTTAATCTTATTAAACATCAGAACATTAACTGCTTTTTAATGGAAATCTCTCTGAAATGTAGAATTTTTTTAAAAATTAAAAGTGTTTTACCAGCTTCCAAATCTGTTGTTTGAAAACATGGGCCATACAAGAGATAAAAAACTTAAATGTAGAGTTAGAGGAGACCATAAGACCCAATTGACTTCTTGTGCCTGGTGTATCAAACAAAAATTCTGGTATTTGGATATGTAATGGTATTGACTGATATGAAAGAATAAAAGTCTCTGTCCCTGATTACACTGTACTTGGCTCGAGACACTAGTCTTTAGTCTTCCCATTGAAGGGGACAGCATACATTTGGAATGGTGGAAGCTTCTTTGCGACCAGGAGCCCTCTTCATCCTGTGGTTATGTGTCATGGGTGCCATGTGTCATCTTTGTAGACTGTTACTTTAGATGGATCCACAATTCAGGAAAGAAAATGAAATTTCCAACCCATAGTGCATTCCTAGGCAGCTACCAGAGAAAATGTGTACTATGCCTTCCTGTGAGCCATTATGAAGTGACTCTTCTCATTTTAATTGTTACTTTTATACCCCTCGAGTCAATCAGGCCTACTCACAGGTTTCAAATCTGTGATCTGTGTTGTCAGAGTGATTCTCTAGTGCCATCACCCAGGCTAGTCAGTCTCTCACTTATCCTTCGAAATTTAATTCAAATCTGCCATCTGCCTAATTATTCTTCCCTCATTCCTTCAGTTACTTGCTCCTCACAGCTCTTGAGTCAAGTCTGTGTTGTGCATAATACTTGCCGCTTTGTACTGAGTGTTCACAAGTGCTAAATGCTCTTTAGGACGCAGATGAAGTATTCAGAAGTTAGTTGAATGAACAAATTCAGGTTCTTGAGTTTTCCTTCTTTACCTATATGTTATTCTTTTATTTTTCCCACTACTTTTTAGATACCTGTACCAGTGGTCTTCAGTCAGTTCATTGTAAGTTTTTGGTCCATGTTCAGTTTGAAACAGCTATCGGATTTCAAGGGTCCTGCTGTGGGGGAATAGTCTATTTACTCTCCATCTTTAGAAGCCACTCACTCAGTCTGTCATCTCCCCATCATCTTTCGGGTGTCAGAACCTGTATTCCTCATCTTGATTGGGCACAGCCCTGCTCAGGAGGGGCATGGCAGAATTCCCACCCTGTTTTATAAGGTGATGGGCAGGAAGAATGGGAAATCGAAATTCAGAGTGGCCAAATTCAGAGCAGCGCAGTGTGTTAATTGTTGTTATTAATTATGCAAGTTAGCCTTTATTGTCATGGATAAATGAGTTAACTATACTTTAGTTACTATAGTTCTTTAGAAAAATAGTGTTTAAAAGTCAGAAGAGCTTTTGGAAATCATGTAGCTCAAACCCTCACTTTATTAAACTCTTTAGACTTTGCTGTGTGCTAAGTTCTCATAGCCTGTTGGTGGCTATGTTGAATGCTTCTGTTTGCCCCTCCAGATTTACCCGCCATGCTTATCATTGTCCTCTTAGTGCCAGGAGGCTGACTTATATGGAAGATTTCGGAGGTTCCTTTGCCTTCTGGTTTTCCATTGGATTTGTCCATGGGGGAACACCAGTAGGAGACTAGAAGGAGGGTGATGATGTAGGGTCCCTGTGGGCTGGCTGTGTCCCTTTATCAAAAGTCACAGTTTTTGCCAGGTGACCTTCTCCACCCAGCTCCTGGTTCTGGCAATCACTCCTTCCCTGGACCCTTTGAGCCTAGGGATGGTATAAAAGCTACCTGTTTTCAGCTTCAGTTACTACCCTCTCCCGTGTGGCTTTCCCATACTCTGCCCATGCTTCTATAAGTAATCCCTTTATTAAATACTTCTCAAATTGCTCAATTTGAGGATGCCATCTGTTTCTTGCCAGGACCACAACTGATAAAGTCCTGGGACCCAGGTCTTCTGGGCTGCCAGAGTTGTATGCTGTTTGTGGGGAGGAGGAGGGAGAAAGAGTGAGGGAAGGAGAGATTATAAGGAATTGGCTTATGTAATTATGGAGACTGAGAAGTCTCAAAATCAGCAGTCCAAAGTCTTGAGAACCAGGAAAGCCAATGGTGTAGTTCTAGTCCAAGTCCAAGAGTAGGAAGAGACTGATGTCTCAGCTCAAAGACAGCCAGGCAGACAGACTTCTACCTTACTCTGCATTTTTTATTCTAGTCAAGCCTTTAACAAACTACATGAGTCCCACCCACATGGGGGAATGTAATCTGCTTTATTCACTCTACTGGTTCAAATGGCAATATCATCCAGAACCTCACAGACACACCCAAGATAATGTATAATCAAATATCTGAGCACCTCATGGCCCAGTCAAGTTGACACATAAAATTAACCATAACAAGCTTTATGTAAGGAGCCACAAATATTGTTCATGTAATTAAAAAATCCAGAAAATAAGAACTATTTTTTAGCCTAATGCCTAAAGATTTTTCCTGTTGTGGAACCTGATAGAGGTTTAAGGATGGAGGAAAGAGATTGACTTTGTGTTTCGTGTTATGAAGATGACATGTCCTGTAGAAACTAAAACTGCTGGCCCTGTTAATGCCTGGTTAGCGTCTGAAAGCTTAGAGTAGTGATTTTATAGCCTAAATTTATGATTACCTGGAGCAGCTTCATGATATAGTCAACATTTTTCAAATTATTCTTTGTTTACTCTCAATAAATTAATTAAATGTTTTGAAAAGGAAGGCATGATGGGGGTAGTGTAGTTTTGAAATCTTCCTTAATCCCTAACAAAAATATGGAAAGCCAGGGCAGCAAAAGAAAAAACACAGACACAATTAGCTGGCAGAGTATCCCCATGAATCCCCAACCATCAACTGGTGGGGTCCAGCTACCAGCAGCAGTGAGACTTAGGGATGGGAACAGCAGCTGTGTAGGAGGAAGCAAAGTGGAGAAGATGAGGCCGTTGATTATTTTGACTGTCAGAGAACCCAGAAATGTCCCACAAGTATTCACACTAAAAAGGAGGGGTCCCCACTGGGAGTAAATAACTTCATATGCATATCGGATAGTAACAGTTAAAACTGAGAAGGGCTTTACAGACTCCATTTGGCGGTGAGGGCAAGGAGAATGGAGGAGGTGTGAGGCTGCTGAAGTAACCTGGGCCCCTAAGGCTCTGAGAAAATACCCAGTGAAGATCTCTCTGGAAGTTACTCCTTAAAAATGAACTGCTAGGACCATGAACCTTGATTGGTGGGGGTTAAAGAAGAAAAAAACTCAGGTAATAGTGAAGGAGGAGACCAGAGGAAGTAGATTTCACAGTGTTGGGGAGATGGCCATGTTTTTAACACTTCAATGTAAAACCAGAAGAGAGAGCCCTAGAGCCATGAAACTAGGAAATCTATTATGGGCCTTCCACCCCTGACCTACTTCACTTAATATGAGGAGCAGAAAAAATTGAGGTTGAACTTCATGCAAACATATCATAAGAAAAAAATGAAGTTGATCTTTCTGAATAATAAAATTACAGATAATGAAGTCATACCAGAAAAATAGGGTCCCAAGGCAGACCAAACTTTATTAATATTCCAACAGAAGCTAAAGGAAATTTACTTATTTATTTATTTATTTTAATGCCTACAGCACCTGGTCTTCCTAGGTGGTCTCCCATCCAAGTACTAACCAGGCCCAACCCTGCTTAGCTTCTGAGATCAGATGAGATTGGGCACGTCCAGGGTGGCATGACCATAGACGCTACAGGAAATTTTTAAATGATAGAAGTTATGAAAAAACTGTATACATCAGTACTAGAAAATTTAGTATTGAGAAGACTAAATAATAGGGCTTTATGAAAAGAGAGCTGACAGAAGGGAATGGAGGAGGAACCCATGGAGTAAAAGAGATGTAAAAAAAAGTATTTAAAAATAAATTTTAAAATGGGCAAAACCAAATGATAATGTCAGGGAATATACATCGGGTAATCCAAGTATAAGAAAATGCAAGGAAGTGATTACTATAAAATCAGTGGTTACTTTTGAATAAAGAAAGGGGTTTGAAATTTGGATGGAACATAGAGATGGAGTTCCAAGGGAGCTGGCAAAGTTCCATTTCTTGAACTGGATGATGGTTACAAGAGTGGTTGGCTTATAACTCATTAAACTAAATGTTCATTTGGCTTAGTTTTTCTAATTGTATCAATTATCAATGCTTTTGGTACAAATAACAGAAAAACCTGGCAATACCATCTTAAACAAATAGCTGTTTATCTTGGCTAATGGTCCTGAGCTGGTGCCACGGCTCCTGCTACAATCAGATATCCAGGCACTTGGTCTTTCTAGAGGACTACCCTTGGGTTTCAGATACACAGTTGTTCTTTGGAGGCAAGATGACCGCACTGCATACAGCCGCTGCATTCAGTCTCTCCGCCGTCTTCCAGGCAGGAAGAAGTGGCACTCACTGCAAGGAAAACTGGGGAAAAGAGACTTTAGTTTTAAAAATCCTTATGGTAGAAACTAATAAAGTAGAAAGTAGGTGTGAGTGCTGAGAGAGAACCCTACCTGTGTGTGTGTGTGTGTGTGTGTGTGTGTGTGTGTGTGTGTAGAGGGAGGGGGAGAGAGAGAGAGCGCGCGAGCGGGCGAGCGCAGTAGTACTTACCTGGGGGTGATTTTGACCCCCCTCAGGAGATATTTGGCAACATCTAGAGACATTTTTGGTGTCACAATTGTGGGGGGCGGGGTATAGTACTACTGGTATCTTGTGGGTAGAGGCCAGGGATGCTGCTAAATATTCTACAATGCACAGGATAGCCCTCTACAACGAAGAATTTTCTGGCCTCAAATGTCAGTGGAGCTGAAGTTGA
>NW_006431933.1:844577-852051 GCF_000325575.1 Pteropus alecto | reverse complement strand
AGATTTGTTAGTAATTTTAAATGAATAAATATTTAAAATTTTCCTGTTTTATTTAATACGGTGAATATTGATAGCTATAGTCCGCAGAACTAAAACTCTTTCATGTACTTAATCATTTTTAAGAGTGTAAAGATGTCCTGAGGCCAAAAGTTTGAGAACTGCTGGTCTGAACACTAGCTGATTTTTAAATGCCCAAGAAATGCAGAGATTATGGGAAATATAATTATGTATTATACTCTGTTGTAAATGAAGGCTTTCATTATTTCACAAACCTTTATTAAAGCCTTCTCTGTGCCCTGACCCTTTGCTGGGTTCTGGGAGCACAGTGGTCAATAAAATAGGGTTTCTGCCTTGGAAGAGATCTTAAGTCACTAGGAGAGCCAAATCACATTAACTGTGATTATTTTTAAAAGTTCTGTAATAGAGCAGTTTTCAGAGTGTGACAGGATTACAATGGAAAGTACAGTGTTTTGGTGCAGTGTTATTAGAATCAGCCATCATCTCACAGGTCATTCAGATTAGGAAGATTGCCATTTTTGTTTCTGCCACAGACAACTCACCTTTGACTCCCTGACTGTCTCCCAAACCACCTGGTTCCACTGACAATAGCAATTGCCTCTATAAATATGTCACCAATGGCTTAAGGTCAGAAACTGAAACTAATTTATGTGCTTTTGGCTCACTTTTTAGTGACTGTACTGGCGATATTTAATGAGTTACATGCAGATGTGGACCTTTATGCTCTTCTGTTTGGAGAAAGTGTCCTAAACGATGCTGTTGCTATTGTGTTATCCTCGTAAGTAACAATATTTCTGCCTGGGAAGAGAGACTCTGGCTTCCTGAATGCCCTGGGCTAAATGCAGAGGCTCATCTTAAAGGTGTTAAATATTGAACTGTGTTTTTTTTCTAAATGAGATTTGTTGATAAGATTATGTTGCTTTTAAGTGAATACACCATGGGGGCGGGGTGCTTGGCAGAGTGGAGATGCCTATTTGTTGATAGTTTTGGGCACCATGTTCTAAAACCAGCGTAGTCTTTTAAAATTTTCTCTTCTTTTTAAACTCCAGGTCTATTGTTGCCTACCAGCCAGCAGGGCTGAACACTCACACCTTTGATGCTGCTGCTTTTTTTAAGTCAGTTGGCATATTTCTAGGTATATTTAGTGGCTCTTTTACCATGGGAGCTGTGACTGGTGTTGTGACTGCTCTAATATCCTTTTTGTAGTTTCTGCCCCTGCCTGGGTATGATTATGTGGTATTACACTTGCAAAAAGAAATTTCTCAGTTCTTCCTTTCAGAAATGAATCTTTAATTGCTCAACTGGGATCTGGGAGCTCCAGAAATGTGTCCCTTTGGTGAAACATGACAGTCCAGTGACTAGATAAGATTCTGAGAAAGTGTTTGGGAGTACAACTCTAGGCTTGGCTCTTTTCTCATCATTGCATTTTCTCTCCCTCCTATGAACCAACTGGAGATGGGTATTTGGTGGGGGGAGCATCAGTTTTAGGGAGGTGAAAAGAGCCGAAGAGCCAGGAGGAGGCTGGGAATCAGGGACCACTCCACAGGCGGCCAAGAGGAAGCAGACTGGGAAGTACTTTAGCCCTAAGCTTGCTGCTACTGTCACTTTTTCCAGACCACATGGGGCTAATGTGGCTGTAACTAGGTGGGGGCCATCAGTGGGAATTACTGTATGGTGGTCTTCCTCAAGCAGGCTACGTAATATTTAGTCAAAAATTAACCAGCCAGCCAGCCAACCAACCAACCAACCAACCGACAAACAAATCAACAAACTGACCAATGAACATAAAAGCAAAGTGTGAAATGGGCAGGCAACCCCTCCACAGATATACTGAATCCTTCATCATATCTTTCAGTGGTATTTAGAACACCAGAGTTTAATACAAATGTAATGGGAGTCATGTATGCAAGCCACATCATTTCATTCTGAAATAATATACAAATTATTGACAAAATTTACACAAATTATTAGTGAGATTTTATACATTCAATTTTTGTACTAAATCTTTGAAAGATGGTGTGGACTTTGCTCTTACAGCACATCTCAATTTAGACTAGCCACATTTTAAGTGTTTAGTAGCCACATATGGCTAGTGGCTACCATATTGGACAACACAGATTTAGATTGCTTTCTTCACAGAGGCCCTTCTGATGCCTTGGGAACTCATATTTCTCAGTGAAACCACTCAGGAGATGATTCCACACTGGCCTGCTATGGAATGGCAGTATTTGGAGGGGAATCTCTGGTTCTAAAAGCTGATGAGCTCATCTTATAGTTGTCCTTGCACATTTCTTTCTTTCTCATACCTTCATTAGGTACGTGTGTGGACTCAGTCCTCAGTGGCCCAAAGAGGTCAGGGTCTCACTGCTTTGTCTTCCCAGGCCTCCCTGAGGCACTCCCAGCACTGCCAGAACTAACCTGCTAGTCATGCCTCAGGCCAAGACTGTGCCTCTCAGAACCATGGGCATTGCAAGGAACACAGAAAACCCATTTTCAGTTTCTTTAGAAAGCTTAATTTTTAAAAACAGTTTTATTGAGATAAAATTCACATACTGTATAGTTCACCCATTTGAAGAATACAATTTGATGGTTTTTGGTATTTGACATTATTCATTTTTTAAAATTGTGATGAAATATATATATCATAAAATTTGTCCTTGTAACCATTTTAAGTGTACAGCTCAGTGGCATTAAGTACAACTACAATGTTGTGTAATTGTCCCCACTATCTATTTTCAGAACTTTTTATCATCCCAAACAGAAACTGTGTCCCCATTTATCCCCTCTTTCCCAGCCCTTGGTAAGTTATTTTCTATTTGAAACCTTAATTTTTTTTACTTTAAAAACCAAGCAGCAGCTTTGGAACCCCAAAAGAAGAGTTGAAGGGAAAGGTTGGCCCTGAGGGAGGTGGTCCTGGGCTAATAGAATGTTGTTCTTGGTGATACCGATACTTGTTCTTGGAGACAAGTTCCTTGACGGGATAACGTGACCAAGTTTACCAAGCTGCACTGCTTCCCCCTGCTGGAGACGGCACTCTTCTTTCTGATGTCCTGGAGCACGTTCCTCTTGGCAGAAGCCTGTGGGTTTACAGGTGAGTTCTCTCTACCCTTCGGCCACTCTTATCCTCACTGTAGCGGGGCTGTAGAAACTCAAGGGGAGGGACAAATTCTTTTTATTATTATTATTTATGCCTACAGCACCTGATCTTCCTAGGTGGTCTCCCATCCAAGTACTAACCAGGCCCGACCCTGCTTAGCTTCCGAGATCAGACATCAGGCTTGTTCAGAGTGGCACGGCCGTAGACCATGGACCGTGGCTCCACTGGGGCGCAAACCCAGGACCTTCTGCGTGTAAAGTAGATGTGCTAACCGCTACACTATGAAACCACGTCTGAGACGAATTCTTAAATAGCAGCTGCATGGAGTGTCCATGTGAAGGATTGCTGAGCAAGGCTGGTGTTCTGCCTTATGATTATAATTTAATGTCCCAAAGCTACACATTTTTAAAGGATAAAGTTTATTGTTTCAAACTCAGTTATGCTTTTAAGTACTCATTATAACTATAAGTAGATGTTTAGCTCCAAAGATTACTGAATATATTAACATCTTATTTGTATCATCGCTAGATTGTTACATTAGTTTACAAACAGTAGCAATAATAAGCAAAATATATGTCCTTTTAAAGGTAATTTTATATCTACTCAAATTGAGTGGAAACACAGTTATTCCTTGTTATATCTCTGGTCTGTTTAATCATTGTTTTTCAATACCGTATTTTTATGGTGCCAGTTTCATATGTTATTCGTGTGAGTGATCACGTGGTTTCAGTTCCTCACATTCTCTCATTACAAAAACAAACAAAAAGTTACTGAATTTTTCCATTAGAAACTCAAATACAGTTACTATACATAATCCAAGTGGTTAGGAAGTCCCTTTACCATCTTCTCAAAATATTGCAACCTATCTTTATACGCAGCATTATAAAATGCCTCACTTCCTTAAAACTTGACAATTATCTATAAATATATAGGCAAAGTTCCAGCTGTGTCAATTGAAAGCACAACAAAATGGTTACCATTAACCAGAAATCTAGATCATCAGGGCTTGGATAAATGGAATACTACTCTGGATCCATTTTGTTTGAAGCCCTAGACCATGCAAAAATATAAAGCATTGGTTTGAAATTAACCTCATTTGTTCTAAGAACAGAGAGGAAAGTGACAAAGGTGTATGATGGGCCCTCACAGTCTCTTTGGATGCTAAATGCCAAATACAGATGATAATCAGCTTAGAGGAAGAGAGAGAATGCCCTTAAAACTGGCGTGAGGGAGAAAGTTGGGGACCTTGTCTTTGAAGGAAGTCAGTATTGGGAGAAGGAAAGGTTGATATGGCTTGTGGGGACAGGGGGAGCTTTCAGTAATAGGAAACTCTCAAAAATATTTAGGAACTGGGATTTGTTGGGCTTGCCTACCTTAACTTTTTGTTTTAGCAGGGATTTTTCCTGTTGCTTTTTAGTCTATTGATTAAAAAAAAAAAACTCTCGTGCCAGGTGTTGTAGCTGTCCTTTTCTGTGGAATCACGCAAGCTCATTACACCTACAACAATCTGTCAGTGGAATCAAGAAGTCGAACGAAGCAGGTGAGCAGGAGCCCTGGGTCCTCATGAGTTACCTGTAAATAGAAGAGAGGGAACCTGTGGAATTGACAGCTCCTTTTTTCCTTTCCGTGCAGCTTTTTGAGGTGTTACACTTCCTGGCAGAGAACTTTATCTTCTCCTACATGGGCCTGGCATTGTTTACCTTCCAGAAACACGTTTTCAGCCCTATTTTCATCATTGGAGCTTTTGTATCCTTTTTTGTTTCCACCATTTTCTACAGAGTAGCAACCACTGCTGAGGAAGCTATAATATTATTATTATTATTATTAATTTCTGTTTGGGGTGGGCGATTGAATCAGAGTTAGTTCATGGTGTTTTTATGATGAGAGAAAGAAGACTTAAGTGGTTTATAGAGCTAAATGTATTTGATTTAAAAGACTGGCATTGATTCTGAGGTTGTTCTTTCTTTTTGCATTTTCTATGTAAGATGGCCATCTGTTACACTGGTGCTTGGCAGGTGGTAGTTTGTTTTGTAAATTGCTCTTCTTAGCAGATCTGAAAGTCAGCATCATGTCAGTCCCTAGAATTATTTTTATTTCATTGGCGTGTGAATTCCAATCCAGGAGGTTCCCCACGTGGAGGACCTGAAGGTTCTGTTGCTCTTGCTCTTAACTGCACACCGGTGTGGGCAGCCCTTCCTGACCATCTAGGGAAGGCTGCAGGTCATAAGCACACTTTCACCCAAGCTTAACAGATCATGATGGAAAAAGACTCCTATCTCTACTCTTACCTACCCTCCACCCCGCTAAAAAAAGAAGAGAAAAGGAGAGGAAGATCAAATGGAAAAATACTTGGTTTCTTGATTTAGTCCTATTGGAAATGCAGTTTTTGGAAGAGAGACAATTTTGGGGGTTGGCTTCTCTCAACTGAGGAGGGACGCGAATGCCTAGCGAAGGATTAACAGCTGAGGGTTTTGCTTCCTTGGCCTCAGATCCTCTTGTTTTCATTAAAGTTAACGTTTCTGGGGCTTGGAACTATAACAATCCAGCTCAGCCTGGATTTCAAAATACTGAGCAAGAGTCCCCTATTGCTGGGCATTCACTTCTGCCTTTTCCAAGGCCTCCTGGGTATTCTTAGGTCTTGGGATGCTGGCAAAAAAGGAGTATTTTTCTCTTTAGGGTTTTTTATTTCTTGTGCAGGAATAACTGATACTCACCAAGCAGCTAGATAGTGATGGCGGCCTGTTGCCATGCTGGAATCCTTCCACTTAGTGTTATCTGCTTCAATTGGGCCTCATTTCTTTGACACACACAACAGACTGACAACTAAAAGTCTGGGGGATCGGTGTTTTTATTCCTGATTAAGAAAGACCTTGCAAACTTAGAAGATATGGTCTAATATAAAGAAATATTGAAAAAGTCATAACTTAATAAAATGGAAATAACTGTTAATAGTTTCGTGTATATCCTTCCAGATTTTTTCTATAAATGTATATACTTTTAAATATTTTTTTGCTAAAATAAGATTATATTCTACATAATTTTTCTTCGCACTGTAATATATCTGGTACGTCTGTTCTTGTTGTAAGTAAATATTTATATCACCTTTAAAAAAAGAGAAAGACCTTGCATGTCATTTGTATTCTGAGCATGGCATCCTGTGAGAGATAGTGATTGCACAGCATTTGTTTACAGATGAGGGCCCTGGAGGAGGGCCAGCCGGGTCCTCTGTGAATCCCGAAGGCCACTTACCACTGAGGACTTCTGCATGGCTTCAGGGGTAAAATGAGCTTTATAAGCGCTACCTGTTTCCTTCTGTTAAAACAAAAAGGAAAAATAAAAGAAGAAAACTTCAGTCAGTGCTTTACCCTGGAGAAGGCAGAAGAGAGTTCTACCCTTGCTTCTTTTTGAAACAGCTGCTGTTCTGGCAGCTGGTGCTTCGCTGAAACGGAAGCTCCCTGTTTCTCTGGCTCCCATGGTGCTTCCTTTCTGTGACCAGGGCAGTGTGTGGTTCTCTGTTGGGCTCAGTTCTAAATTCAGCAAGTGACAAATGACCGATTTCCCTGAATTCTTTGGTTTTCACAGTAGAGTTCCTCTACCACACTTTTCCTTTTCCATTTCTTGTATCTCCAAAAGAAATTTTAGCCACTTAGGCAGAGAAATCTTCCTGGGTTGATTATTGTGAGGAATATAAATGAGCCTTAATATTATGAATACTTTAAATTTCCTCACCTCTTATTTGTAGACTCTTTCTGGTCACTCTAGCCCCTGATGTTTACTTTCCACTAAAGCTTATGAGCTTCTCAGGAAACTTTATAGTTTGACTCAGACTAGTAATTTTTTCTTCTTGTGATTTTTTTTTCTAATAGAGCCCAACACATTGTTTGTTTGTCTCAGCTCCCTACCCCTGCCATGGTACGTTAGCTTATTTCTGGACTCATTTTTAGATAGATTGGAGACTTGGTCATACCAGTTTAATTAAATCAAGAAGTTACAATGGTGCATCAAACAGGCTAGAAATGATCTTTATGGGCCAGGAGGTTGAGAAGGTTGGCCAATTGAATCCCACATGTTGCTGAGACTTGTTTAGAGGAAAACTAGACAGCCTGGCTTCTTTGTGCACCTCTCCTGATCATAACGAGGTATCACAGCATTCTTGAAATTCTCTACTCAACCAGAGGTTGTGTGACAGTGCCATTCTGAAACCTTTTGGGCCCTTAACCTCCACCTGGTACTCAGGTTGCCATCTTCCTGGGAAGAGCTGCACATATCTACCCACTCTCCTTCTTTCTCAACTTGGGCAGAAGGCATAAGATTGGCTGGAATTTTCAACAAATGATGATGTTTTCAGGTAAAAAAGTA
>NW_006431933.1:843323-844541 GCF_000325575.1 Pteropus alecto | reverse complement strand
TATATTACAAGTATGATCATAAGTATGATTAAAATATCAATAAGGTCCATAAAAAGAAAAATTCAAATTTCTGGTTCTTCTGCATCCCCTGCAGTGTTGGATAGACAAATGTGCATGTTAAACTGAGTTAATATTGATTTTACAAACTGTACTACCAAATGTGAACATTCTCCCCTAAAATATTTGCATCTTAATTTTATCTCTACCACTCAAAGGACCTGGAATTGTATAAATATTTAAAGTGCTTAATTATTTTCTAGTAGATGTTTAGAACCCTTAATCTTCTAGAAGGGCTCTGGACCTAAAATTAGAAGGAAAATAGGTCTTTAATGAGAAAGAACACAGGCCTTGTCACTTAGCACTCCCAGCTGCAGTATCCTCTTGTAAAATAATGAAATTGAGCTAATTGAGGCCCCTCCTAGCTCTAAGTTTCTATGGAGCAAAATAAACAAAATACACTCTCATAAGAAAGATAAACCCCAAACCAGAAAATAACAGCTGTGATAGATCTGCTGATTTACACTTGATTTACACTGTCTCTCAGATGCCCCCTCTCCACTATAAAGCTGAGAAGTGTGGAGAAGCCACCGAGGGGACAAAGGACAATAAAGAAATATGTGGAGGTAAAGAAAGGAGAGAGCAATCTGCATGAGTAGATATGCAGTGAAGGGTGTAAACATCAGATTTGATTGATGAGACCCAAATTAGAGCATCTCTGCAGAGAAGAGGGAGGAGATGGTGGCACAAAGGGCTACTGTGAACCTGAAAGTTACCTCTGTCCTGTGTGAAGGGTGGGGAGGGGCTGTACAAGAGGCAAAGTGAGTAGCCGCCATTTACTGCCATGCAGTAGTTCTTGGGAGCCTCAGAAAGTCATATTGAAATCACACCAACAGGCACTGCTCAGCGAAGCAGTCGCTGGCTAGTACTCACTTGCATCTGCCCTTAAATGTACAGTCTGCCATAATTATTTCCTTTCAGTCTGACAACCGTTTATTGGGCATCCTCTTTTTATAATCCACAGTTCTAGGTTGTGGAGGATATAGAGACCAGCCTCCTTTAGGGAGCTCACAATCTACGGGGGCGGGGGTTTGCAAAGTGCTAGCTTTCTCCGAAGGGTGCGAATTGCACAAAAGAGGTATGGAATCAATGTGGAGGAGAGGAGAGCCCAGGGCCATCTTCACAAAGGGTCACCTTTGAACTGGGCTTGGGAGAAATGGG
>NW_006431933.1:822630-842885 GCF_000325575.1 Pteropus alecto | reverse complement strand
ATGTAAGACACATGGGGTAATGTAGAAAGACAATGAGGTTGGAAAGGAAAATTGCATGTAAACTGGTGTGAACCTTTAGGTTGCATCATAATCACCCGTTCAGTTGGTTAAACCAGATTGCTGGGCCCCACTGCCAGAGTGTGATTCTGAGGGTATGGGGTGGCCTTGAGAATTTGCATTTTTAACATGTTCTCTGCTGCTGCTTTTCTGGCTTGAGGACAACACTTTGGGAACCATGGAGAAGCTCCAATGCTGTGCCAAAGAGTTTAGGTTGTACTCAGGAGCAGCTGGGAAACATTAGAGGTTTCTGAGGAAGACAGTGACAAGATCCTCCCCACATACTAGGAATATGATGGCAGAAAAGAGAAAGATGAATTGGAGATGGCTCAGTTACCTAGATAAACTTAAAATATGTTCATTATTTTCTGCACTAAAAGATTGAGAGGTACACAGTGCTGTTTAAAGATATCTCCCATGGAAATTATTTTCTGCTGGGAGGAATCTGGGTATGGAAAGAAACTCATTCTTCAAGGGCAAAACTACCTGAGGTTTCACTTTCATATTGCTTACAATATTTACCTAATAAAATTAAAATGTAGCAAATATTATTTCTTTTTGACCCCCAAGCTTTGAGACAACATCTCTTTTAGAGGCTTGAGTATTGATTGATTAATCAATTACATAGCTGGCTGTAGGACAATCTAGATATGTATAAATACTTCACTGGGACAGATTAATAGGAAACATTAACTTTGTTTTTTAATATAACTTTTGTCAAGTCACTCTTTAGCAGTTTGTAGTGAAATTCTCAGATTAATTGTGGCATTATTGGGAAAATGTACAGATATAGTGGTTATAACTTTCATTTTCATATAATATACACACAGTCTTGTTCATGGTGAATAGGAATTTGTACTAGATATGTATTAAAGACCATGGATTCGGTCTTTACAACAAGTTATGAGTGTGGTTTGAGGAGGGAACAGCAAAGCTTATGTATACTTGAAACTAATTAAAATTTTTTTAAAAGTGAAAAAAATAGCTTGGAAAGATGAACATTAAAATGGTGTTTAATCTTAACACTGTTATTGTAGATCTGGATCAGCAAACTCTGATGCCTGGGCCAAATCTGGCTACTGCCTGTGTTCATATACTCTCAGGGCTCAGAATGGCTTTTACAAATACATTTACAATGCATTTGACGATAGAGGACAATAACTTTGCAACCCAATTAAGCAAAACATCCCCCTCCAGTTCCTTCTTTTCATTAGTAGCCCTGTATTACAACAAACTATACTCAATATAATTATATTCTTTTTTTTGTCAATCAAATTTTGTGGAAATTTTTTTCTGCCTTTTATATAAGTATTTACATAATATCTTTGATTTTTCCTTGTGGTACACAATGCATAAAATATTTGATATCTCACCTTTTACAGAAAAACCCTTGATATAGATCAGGTTATATTGTTACTTCTCTGCATGGCTTTGCTAAGGAAATGCTGAACTGTTTTGTGGTTCATAGTACATGAACCACAAATATGCATTTGACATCGTCATATCTGGTCTGTTTCTTAAGTTTATAATGACTATGTAGTGCATAGGTAATGCTTAGATCACAGACATGAAGAACTTAAATTATTATTTCTTATTTATATTTCTTTCTATTTCATATTACTAGCAGAATTATTTCAGCAATAAAAGTGTTATTCTAAAAGGTGCTGTACAAAGTAGTGTAGTGTAGTGTTTTTATTATTGCATTTGCATATTTTGTGAAAGAACTTCAAATAGGAGAAAAATACATTCCTTTAAGGTTCTTCTTTCAGAATAAAACAACTTGACTCTACAAGCAGAAATGGATATGGTTTATAAGCCTTGAGCGGCAGCAGTGGATTTGAGGGCACCTTGTCATTTGTCCTTTTAACCAAGAGATCTTTTTTGGTTCTTGCAGGCCTCAGGGGAGCAATGGCATTTGCACTGGCCATCCGAGACACGGCATCCTATGCTCGCCAGATGATGTTCACGACCACTCTCCTCATCGTCTTCTTCACTGTCTGGATTGTTGGTGGAGGCACGACACCTATGTTGTCATGGCTTAACATAAGGTCAGTTGGAAATCAAGACCAGTTTTTTTTGTCTCTGTCACTATGCCCATGCAGGATGTGCTACAGCTTAGTGGATGGAAGGTTTTTACAGTTTTTGTTTTGTTTGGGGGAGGGATTAAAACTAAAAAAGAATAAAAATTCAGAGTATTCAATTTTCCAGGAGGAAAAAAGTATCGTCATTCAAATTTTTGTTGGTACAAAAACACAAGGAATTAGAAACACCTGGATCTTGCTAGAGCAGTGACATTAGGGCATGAATCCAAAAAGTTTTAAAGCTGCAGGAGAGATCAGACATAGCTGTTGGCAGTGTCTGGTATTTTATAATAAAGAGTTTTGTTTTTCACAATTAGCATTTTGTTTTAGGAGGAAACTGCTTATCTCTTTTTGCTTGAGTGTATAAAAGAGGTGACATTTCCTACGTCGCTCTCATTTGTTGCAGCCTCATGGACGTCCCCTGCCTGTGGTTTTTCAGCTGTGTCAGGACTAAGTACAACTGACCTGAGTTTTATTTTTAAAGAGCATTTAAATTCCAAACTGTGCTTGTGAACTCCAGCACTTTACAGTAGAGAGGACATTGGAACAGGGGTCAAGAGACCCACAGCCCAACTCTGGCACCGATTTAAGGCAAGCCCCTCCTGTCTTTGGGCCTCAATTTCTCTTAATGGTAAATGAAAGTACACTATCGGATTTTCTCTAGATCCCTTCAGCTCTAAATGTGTGGTCTGCATCATTGGAGGTGCTCTTGCCACTCCACCTGTCTCAGTTTTGAGTCTGCAGAAGGTGAAAGTGATCAGAATAAGTAAGATACTTGGGTAGTGCAGAGGTGTGAAGGAGAATACTCTGAAAGGCCACAAGGTGGCAATGTTTTTTGTTGTCGTCGTTCTCTGCAGGCTTTTAGTTTCTATTGCCTTCTCTAGACTGTAGAATACATGGAACTGACAGCTGCAAAGTATACCTAGCTTAGAGGAGAGAAAATGAACAAAGATCTAGCAGTCAGTCATCCTTAGAGTTAGGGAGAAAACTGAAATTGGAGATAATAGTCTCCTGCATCGGGGACTTTTGTATCGATAGCAGGCAGGAATTCCTGGGCTTGGCCACTGCCAATTGTACCATTTCTGGGCTGGCATGTCTCAGCCTCAGAGCCAGGTGGGACTGCAGAACCTATGTGAGGCTTAATCAGTGATAGTGACATAACTAACACTTGTGCTGCAGATGTTGTTCTAGATGCCACGTGTATATTAAGGTCATTCTCAAAATATTCCTATAAGGGAGCTACTACTATCTTCAGTTGGGGAAACGGAGGCACAGAGCAATAACTTGCCCAAGGTCACAAAGGTTTGAGTAGATGAGTTGGGATTTGAATCCAGGCAGTCTTGCCACAGAGTCCACACTCTTAACCACTGTACTATAATGCCTGTAAGAAGGCTTGATGTATTAGGGACTGTTTTTATGTCATAAAATTTGGGATGATTAGAATTTCAGTTTCCTGGCATGAATCTCAAGTGCTGTATTAAGGAAAATAATTCATCTGTGGGAATATAAGCCTGAAGAAGAAAATGTATAGATTTTTTAGCTTGAAATTTGAGTCATAAGATGATACCATCTTAGTTCTATGTAGCAGGATAAAGGGCAAGAAAGGAGGTTTGCCCTGCACACAGTTAAGAATCTTTGCATTCGGTTACCTCTGAAATTACTTCCTGTTCCTATTCGGTTACCCAGTTGGTACCCTGGATGCCCAGAGCCTTATCGAATCATGTTTGTTTTTCATGTTATTTTATAAGTCCTTTTCTGCGCCCCCTCCCTCCACTGCTGCAACATATACAGGATGAAATAATTTTCCACTGAGGGTAGAGAGTTGACTTGTAACATTTTCCACTTCTTATAACCTTTTTCAAAAAATGGGCCATTAAAATAGTCCTACCCAGAGCTGAGAGCATGGGCAGTTTTTTCCTGAAATATACAAGCTGTATTTGTATGAATATAATATGATAATTGGATTTTTGTGAAAATATTAATGTAATATATTGATAGCACTTAGAACGTAGCAGTTAGCATATAGTGAGGGGTCAGGAAATGGCTATGTGCATGCCTATGTGTATGAGAAATCCAGATCTTCCATATCCTTGCCAGCATTTGGTGTTATCACAATTATTATTTTTTTCATTTCAGCTATTCTAATAGAGTGTGAAATACCTCATTGTGGTCTTAATTTGCATTTATCTCATGGCTAATAATGTTGAACATATCTTTGTGTGCTTATTTGCCGATCATACATCGTTTCTGGTGAAGTATCTGTTCAAGTCTTTCGTCCATTTTCTAATTGGATTTTTTAAATTGAGTTTTGAGAGTTCTTTATTCAATATACTCGTCTTTTGTCAGCTTTGTGGTTTGCAAACATTTTCTCTTTGTAGCTTGTCTTTTCATTCTTCTAAAAATGTCTGTCATAGAGTAGAAGTTTTAATTTTGATGAAGTATAGTTTGTCATTTTTTTCTTTGGTGGATTGTGCTTTTGGTGTCATGCCTAAGGACTCTTCATCAAGCCCTAGGTCTCCAAGATTTCCTTCTGTATTCTAAAAGTGTTTTAGTTTTACACTTTATGTTTAAGTCTGTGAGTCCATTTTGATTTAATTTTTATATAAGATGTGAGGTTTAGATGGAGGCTTTATTTTATTTTATTATTGCTATCCAGTCATTCCAGCACAATTTGTTAAAAACATCATCCCTACTTCATTAAATTACTTTTGCTCCTTTGCCAAATATCAGTTGGCTGTATGCATATGAGTATGTTTCCATTCTGCTCCATTGTTTTATGTGTCTAGCCCTCCACTGGTACTACACTGTCCTAATAACTATAATTATATAAAAAGCCTTAGCATCAGGTAGAGAGAATCCTTCTACTTTATTCTTTTTCAAAACTATCATAGCTATTTAGGTTTCTTTCTGCATACATTTTAGAATACATTTGTCTAAATGTTTAAAAATTATTTTTTGCTGGAATTTTCCTAGGAATTGTGTTAAATCTGTATATCAATTTGAAGAGAATTGACATCTTTACTGTTGAGTCTTCCTATCTATGAATATGGCATATTTCTCTATTTATTTATTTAGATCTTTGATTTTTTTCATCAGTATTTTATAGTTTTCCGTATACAGTACCTGTACATGGTTTGTTAGATTTACATCTAAGTGTTCTTTTTTGAGCAATTGTTAAGATATTGTATCTTTAATTTTAGAAATACAGTTGGTTTTTCTATGTCGATCTTACATCCTGCGACCTTGTCAAACTTATTAGTTCTACGAGGGTTTTTTTAATTTATTTTTTATAGCTGCTTTGGGATTTTCTATGTAGACCATCATGTCATTTGCAAATTGAGACATTTTATTTCGGTTTTCCAACCAGTGTGCCTTTTATTTCCTTTTCATGACTTACTGCTCTGGCTAGGACTTTCAGTACTATGTTGAATAAGAGTGATGTGAGTGGAAATCCTTGCCTTGTTCCCGATTGTAAGGGGAAAACATTCTGTCTTTCACCAATAAGTATGATGTTATCTGTAGGGTTTTTATAGATGTTTGTCATCAAGTTAAGGACGTTTTCTATCTATTGCTAGTTTTCTAAGAGGTTTTATTTTTTATCATGAACAAATGTTGAATTTTATCAAGTGATTTTTCTGTACCAATTGAAATTATCATATGATTTTTCTTGTTTAGCCTGTTAATATAGGGGGTTACACTGATTAATTTTCAAATATAAAACTAGCCTTGCTTCTCTAAAATAAACCCCATTTGGTTGTGATATATAACTTTTGTACATATTTCTAAATTCTATTAGCTGATATTTTTTTAAGGATTTTGTGTCAGTGTTCATGAGGAATATTGGTGTGTCTGTACTTTTCTTGTTTTCTTTTTCCATTTTGCTTTTAATATCTTTGACTGGTTTTGGCATTACAATAGTCCTAGACTCAAAAAATAAAATGGAGAATGTTTACTTCTGTTTTCTGGAAGAGATTATGTAGAAGTGGTGTTAATTCTTCTTAAAAGTTTTATGGAATTCTCCAGTGAAACCATCTGGTCCTGGAGACTTCTTTTCTAGGGTTTTTTAAATTATGAAGCCAATATCTTTAGTAGTTGTAGGGCTGTTACGATTATCTATTTTATATTAGGTGAGTTATGGTAGTTTGTGAGATTGGTCTGCTTCATCTACATTATCATATTTATATTGCTCATAGCATTACTTTATCCTTTTGGTGTCTGAGATCTATAGTGATATCCCCTGATATCACTGGTATTGGTAATTCAGTAATTGATAATTCCTTATATTGGTGATTTGTAGCTCCTCTTTTTTCTCCTAGTCTTGCTAGAGATTTGTCAATTTTATTGATCTTTTCAAAGAACTAGCTTTTTATTTCATTGATTTCCTCTGTTGTTTTTGTTTTCAATTTCATTGATTTCTGCTCCTATCTTTATCATCTCCTTTCTGTCCAACTGTACCCAAACAACATAATGAAGCAAAGTGTGCCATTGGTAAAAAAACACATATGGTATCAGTTCACTGCTTTTTCCTAGATTTGTATAAATAGTGACTACGTAAGTGTAGAAACTGACATTTACAGAGATTATATCAAAAGAAATTCCCTCAGAAATAAGGTAATGAGACTGATTGATTTTTCTGGCTTGTGGCTTTTTGTGTTACTTAATGGATACGAATTATTTATATAAACCAGCTTCTTATTCTAAGTTCATTCAGAAACCCCCTGAAGTTAAATGTGGTGTTTTGACCTCTGTGACCTCAGTAAGATCAATATGTACTTGTTTCTTACTTCTCCAAACTGCTGACAGAGGCCCTGCTCAAAAGTCAGAAGCCCAGGGTAGGACTCAGAGTTCCACCATAAATAATCAGGAGTTAGCTGTGATTTTTAACTATGACTAATTTCTAGTCTGTGTATAAAATAAAAATCAATTTAACCACAAATCCAAAGCCAGGTCACTGCTTTTCAGAAATCCAACTTATCTTTTTAAATTGGTATTTTGAGATTGATATTTTAAAACATAATGGCAAATTATTTTTCTATCAAACTACATGATATTTTTCTTAGTCTCTTGAGCAAGTGTTATTCACAAAGGACAAAATTTTAGCAACTTAAAAAAATGATAACAAGATTATTTCAGCTGGTGAGTCTTGTATGAATCCTCAGCATATTTTGGCCGCACGGTGGCTGTCATCTTGGAGCCCCCAGCTTCAAGTGACACACACATGAAGTGGTGAAGGTGGAATGGCACACACTCAGTCAGCCAAATGAACGGGTAACCTTCCTTCCCCAGAGTACAGTAATGTAATCACTCAAGGACAAGTGAGGACACTCTGCTGGATATAATCCTGTTAGAGTGAGATAAAGCTCTTGGTAAGATAAGTTAAGAAATAAAGGCAGGGAGAAGCCCTGAGTTCTTTATGTAATAGCATTTGTAACTGGATATATTTAAAGAGTTTCAAGAGGCCACCTTGTAAGCAAAGGCAGTATCCTGGAAGGAGAACTGGGAATCTGGGGTCTAAGAGCTTCACTTGCCATCTTGGTTTTACCATTTTGTACCTTTGTGACTTTGGACAACTTATTTAACCTCTCTAACTCTCAGTTTCCTTACCAGTTAAATAGGGATGACAACAGTGTGAGAATAAAATATGGTAATTAATAAATGTAATAAAGAATTTTCTTGTTAAATGTGTACCTTTTGGCACATGGTAAGCATTTAGTATATTTTAGCTATCGTATTATTATTACTAATCATAGCATTGCTACTGTATGATTACTATTATTATTATTACTAGTGAATCTTACATTAATGGAATCTAGCTTGTTTTTCTGGAATTTGTCACAATTTTTCAATAATATAGTAATATATAGCCTGAATAAGTCACAGTCTAAATGTATGACTAATTAAAAGTATCACTTTAAGAAGCATCATGGTCTTACTTGCATATTTCAGGGGATATTAGTAGCATGAGAATTTGGGCATTGTCTAGTACAGTGTTTCTCAACCTTTTTTTGATTATCACCCTCCACCCTCAAGGAGCCTTTAAAAATACTTTTCCCAATTACCTCTCTGTGAAATTTTAATATCACAGATCTATATATCTGGTTATATACTATAAATCTTTAAAAGAAACTAGCTTTTTTGAAAGCTTTATAGGTCTACAAATTATTGCAATGTCAAAAAAGTTTTTGTCCTACTGAAACCAATTTTCACACCTGTGGGGCAGTATCCTCCCCCCGCCCCTCCCATTGAGGATACGAGGATACATGATTTCATGAAGTGGTTCTCAACTGAGGGAATTTTGCCTCCCCTAGGGAACATTTGGCAATATCTGGAGATGTTTTTGGTTGCCTCAACTGGGGGTGGGTGGGTGCTACTGGTATCATGTGTATAGAGGCCAGGGCCCAAAACATCAATAATGCTGAGGTTGTGAAACCCTGCTCTTAGTATGACGGTGAATTTCAAATGCACTTTGAATAACCCATTAATTACCAAAGAAGGTGAAAATGGATCATGTCAACTCTAAGGCCACAAGACACAAAGAATAGCACAAGTTGGGTTCCTGATTTTCAGGTTGAACCCATGGACAACCTGATTTACTTGTTTAGAAAAGAAGGCCATCTTTGTCTTCTTAAGTATTGTTGCCGTTTTCAATAACAGTGCTTTTTGCTCTGTCACATACGTGTAAAAATATCTGTAACACTTCAAATATGTGTCTACTAAAAACTTTGTTTTATATTTTTGTATGGATGTGTCTTGCTTTATGAAACAGATGAATTCCTGAAAAAACTGTATAAATTCATATTCTATGAGTTACATTTATTCCTCTGATTTCATTACATTATATTTTTAGAGTTGTATCTTCATTCCTAATGGATCTTTATTTGACCTGGCTCTTAACATTGTTGCTTTAAATGTAAATTAAGCAGCCTCTCTGCCTTTCTGGGTTTTAGAGAATGGGGACAGTTTAAGAGAGTTTATGGATTTATGCTTAAAGTTCAACAGCCTATTCTTTGATGGACATGATCCAGATCATGTGCACAGAGTTCCTGGCTCCCCAGTGGTCCCTGTCACACTCAATGTTCCCTTTTTCTGCTGCCCAGAGTTGGCGTCAAGGAGCCCTTCGAAGAGGACCAGAATGAACACAGCTGGCAGTACTTCAGGTGACACAAGGACATCCTGAGAAACGAATTAACCGGGCCTGGCTTTTCTCCTCTTTCTAACCTAAGATGTTTCTCTTTATGCTGTTTGTCCTTTTCTTCCTTCCTGTGTGTGCCAACCTCTTTAGCAAAGGGGCAAGAGGTCAGGTCAAGCCAAATCATTTTTCCACCTTTTCTGTGGGCCAGTTGATATATCAGTGTTCCTGAGATTCTGTTCCCTTTCCCTGCATTTTGGACATTGTGTCAACACCAAAGCCAGAGTTGGGGAGTGTCTCCTTCTTCAACTAAGCTTAGTGTTAGGAGCAGCCCATTTGCAAAGGCGCAAATACTTTCCCCACAAAATTCTGCTTATGATCTAGTAAACAAAGCTTCTGACTCATAAAGAGAACTATAACTTTATATTTCAGCCATGGCTGGGGTATGGCTTACACTATCTTAATTAAGCATCAACGCTGTTTTAGTTTTTAAGTATGGTTTTGTATACTTATACCTTATCATGGTGATTCAGAAGATATGAAAAAAAAAATTTTAAACCAGAAGATAAAGACTCTTCTAATGCAATTTGTTTCTCAGTGTCCATCCAAGTTTATGATTTGATTATGCCTAAGAGTGGCAATGTTGGGCAATCAGAGTTAAGACTTCAATGTTTCTTTTTTCCCTTCTGTATCTTTAACCTGCATGCTCTCTTCCTCATCTGATTCTGGGTGCTGGTAGATAATTCAAAAGCAAAATAGGCTTGACCTGTTTTTGGCATTGTGAAAATATTTCACTCTTTGAGCACAGTGTTGAATGCAGTGATACTTGTCATGACACATGGGTCTTGGGATATCACTAGGCCCTGAATGTATACTGTAATGACATGCATACAATTAATTGAAGTACTTAAGTTTCCTGGGTTCAACTTGTTTCTACTGTCTAAATTATGCACACATACATTCATTTTTGGAGATCTGAGTTTAGGTACCAATTAAGTTGCTGAGAAAACCCTCTCCTTTGAAATATTCCACCTTCAGGAAGGAAGGTCTTTCAGGCAAAGTGCAAGTCATTCCATTTGGGACATGAGAGAATTCAGATTCTGATCTGTTGTTCAAAGTTTTATATGAAGATGTGTGTCTCGTATTCCTTAAATTATTTAGGACCTCAGCCATTCAAATAAAAAACTCTATCAATTAAAGTTGATAGTTCTAAACTTCTAAACTTTAGAAATTCTAAAACTTCAAAGTTTTTGAGATTTCATGGCATTTTTATGGCAGTTAATCAAAATGTACATATTATACCAGAAGCAAATTATTGATCTTTTCTATTTATTCCAAAATGAGTACATCAGTTTGATTGCTTTATTTTCTCATTTGGTGTGGGATTTCCACATTTATCTCATTCTTAATAAGGATATTTCAGTTTATCCCAGAAGAAAAGACTGTTGCATGTGCTCCGATGTATCAACCCTGATGTATCAGGGGAATGGTAAAATATGATGTAATAAAATAGCTCACAAAGTTCCAGATTTATAAAGTTTCCTAGATCAAAAGCATTACAGCAGGTCAGGAGAGAAATATATATTGTGGACAGTTGCCTGAAACTAGAAATTTCAAAAAGTCAGGGGATCCCCAAGTCTTCTGAGGCATTATACTTAAAATACTGTACCTGGTCTTTTTTGCTTCCAGGAATATCACCAAACACCCTGGCCCATTGCTCAACCTCCTGTCCCAAGAGACTAGATCTGAGCCCTGTCCCAAGGATGAGGTACTTTATAGGGATCCAGCATCATCCCTGGGGATTGATCCAAGGGGCCATCAACCTTGCCAGAAAAGAAATTATTAAACAGCCTTGAATGGGGAAAGCAGTCAGAATACCATTTGAGTCTCAGGGCACCTGGTCTGTTTTCTTTTGGCATTTAAAAAGCAGTAGCAGTCCAGGAAGCAGGTATTTGCTTCCTTCCTCAGGAATCTCCTATTCAGCACTTATACCAGTAGCAGGAACTCCAAGGTACTCCAAGGGGCTTTCCCATGTTTCTTTGCCTGTAGGAAGGCACAGGAAATCCTTTTAGGCTCCATACTATCATGAGTTTGGGCTGCATCTCAGATGGGTAGTTGATAGCAAGTGGCTACAACGAGAGTCAAAACTTCCATGGCAGAGGGGGTAAAAGCAAGGAAAGAGGGCACTGGATAGGGTTGTCTTCAGAACTGTGAATTTTCAGGGGATGTGTACTAGATCTGAAGATAGCTACATAGGTCAGAATTTGATTAACCATTTGTTTCAGTTAACTAGCATTTTTCTCCTTGCCCTTCACTTTTAGGAGAAGGAGGATCTCAACAAAACATTCCAGGATTTATCTGGGAAAGAAAACCACATAATTACTAGAATTTGTATCTAACTATTTACCTATTATAGCATTCTGTGTCCATTAACCTTTACAACTTGTGGTTTTCCATCCCTGAAATAATATGAAATCCTGAGTCATCAATATGAGTAGATTAGAGAGACAAGAAAATATACTGATATGTTTCTGAAACATTTTCACCAAGGATATAATTAAATATTCTTTTTAAATTGTGAAAAATTTTAAATCTCTAAAAAAATTGAAAGAATGGAACAGTGAATACCCAAGTTCTAACCTGGATACACCAATTGTTAACATTTTATCATACCGGTTTTTGGTCATTTTTGTCTTCTCCCTTGCTTTCTCTCAACCATTTCAGAGTACTTCAAAGTACATTGCAGACATCATGACTTTCTACCCCTAAATACTTCAATGTCTGCCTCCTAGGAGTCTAGTCTCCTGCATGATCACAATACCTTCATCAGACCTGAGGAAAAGAATGAATTTTATACACACACACGCACATACGCATACACACATGTATGCATGACCCAGTATCCAATCAAAGTTTACTTTGGTTGTCATGTCTCTTTACTCTCTTTTAATCTAGAATAATCCTCCAACTTTTTTGTCTCTTATTACATTGAGGGTTGTTTTTTTTTTTTAAGTATTCAGGATAGTTATCTCATAGTATATCCCACAATCTGTTTTTTTCTGATTTGTTTTCCTTGTGACTAGAGATAGATAATAATTTTTGCTCAAAATACTGTAAAAGTGTTATACATTTCTTATTATACAGTTCTTATCAGGGGGCATGTACTGTCAGGCTGTCCCTTTATTAGTGATGTTAAATTTGATCACTTTAAACCTCAGGCCTCTCCATTGTTGTGAAAATACCATTTTCCCTTTGTAACTCAAAAGTAATCTATAGAGTGACCCTTTGACATCATATGAATAGCCAGATTCCCAACAACAATTTACCTACTGTTAAATTATCTACCGATGACCCTTGCGTGAAACAATTATTACACTAGGAATGGAAAATGGTGATATTGTAATTCTCTCATTCTTTTCATGTTTTAAGATGACATTTATCTGTAAAGAAGAGCTTTCAGAGAGTTTTAAAACTTACTTTATATACTGATGAAATGGGGAATCTCTCCATTGTCTAAGTAATCAGTTCAAGCAAAGATTTACTTCATATTTATGATGCTTGGGGTTCTGTCTCTGCACAATCAGTCGTACTAGCCACACTTCAAGTGCTCAGTGGCCACATGTGACTAGCGGCTACCACATTGGACTGCGCAGACATAGAACACTGCCATAATTTCAGAAAGTTCTCTTGGACAGTGTGGATCTAGGATCACTCTTAAGTTCCCCCAAACAAAATGTCGAATGTCCTGAGTTTGGGATAAGGTTAGGGTGGCCCTAATTTTCTGAGTTTATCCTGTTTTCCAATATTTCGTGCTTGTTGAGCCCAGAGTCAATAGATGAGTTCCACTGATGTTGCCAAGACTTGAGTAAAAATAGTCAAAACCTAGTTTTTATAAGCAGTTCTTATTAAACAGAATTTATTTTAGTTCTTGTTAAACAAAACATTTTTCCTCCTAGTAAAAAGAATAGAGGGGGCTTAATTTCATTTGACAACTTTTACTGTATTTGGCTTTATTTTCTTCATTGTAGTACAGGGCACACTTCATCCTTTTCTCCTACCCATAGTCTTCCTATTTCACCTAGGCTGATAAGATCAATTTGTTTTATCTCTACTGACATGGAAGCCACTTACAAAGGCTAGTATACCTGTTTCAAAACTCAGTACAGAAAGAAGAGATTATTAGTGTCAGATCTAAACTACCATACACTTGGCCATACTGCACTTCATGCCATTCAGATCACATAATATTGTTGCTGCTGCCCCCATTCTGTGGGATGCTGGGTCACCTGGCATTCTGGTACGCTATCTGGGAGACATTGGAGTGACCAGCCCTCTGCCCCTCTTAGTCTGCACCGAGAACTCATTTGAGTCAGTCTTACATGAAGTGGCTTTGTGCTGCTATAGACTCTACAGAACAAGGCCTAATATTGGATTCCTAGCTGTCGATTTTACAAATGCTGACAAAACTACCATATAGAGGACTTTTCTCTGTGTAAAGACATTAAGAGACTCTCAAACAGGTAAGGGTTCAGGATCAACAGCTAGGAATTCAATATGTGACCTCTCCTCTACTGCTTTAGTACATTAGACACATTAGGTGCATTGAGGCTCTGATGTGACTTTTGTGGGCAGCCCTGGGACCCCTGAATTAGATGAATTTCATGTAAAAAAATCTCTGTGAGATTTGTTTCTCAATAGTCCCTGGATAATGTCCAGTTGTGAGGGCAAGCCTCCAGCCCTCAGAAACCCAGGCCTAGAAGCAGATTCTAGACACAGCAAAGTCCACATCAAAGATCCCATCAAACCTCAGGCCCATGAGGAGGAAATCTGGTGCCAGGTGCACTATGAGTTTTAACTAAGTGCTCAGAACAGTGCCTGGCATAGTAGGCACTCAATAAATATTTGCTGAATACATGAATTCAGATTGCTGTTTTATGCTTTGCCTTCAGCAAAATATGAGGTAACTGCTCCCTTTTCTTCTATATTCCCCCTGTCCAGGGGCATGCACCTTGGGTTAGCAATCAAGCCTAGAATAAAACAGAGTAGAGGTTGGCTTTGAGAGAGGGAGTATATCTGTGTTGTGTTCTGTTCCCCTTTTCCGTTAGTCTCTTTTCTCAAGAAATATCCTAGGCGTTACAAGTGGAGAAGAGGGAAGGAGAGGGGAAAAAGTAAACCATGCATGCACAGGGCCTTGTGTGTCCACTGTCTGCTCATTGGAATTAGCACACTGGTACTGGACTACAGCTAACACCCCTGGTCAAGGCCAATCGGCACCTCTCCAAGCTCAGATCAGACCTGCTGAAAGCTGTAATCTTGGTTTACCTATTATGATACCATCTGTTCTTTGTGATACTAGAGGGAGTGAGAGAAGATAGATAATTTTCCTGGTATCTTTGATTTCTCCCCCATTGCCCCATATTATCCATGTCATCTATGTCAGAATGAGGAAGGTATAGGAATTAAGAATTAACAGATGCATAGGGCAACAGTTGGTATATTATTAAGTCAAGACAAATACCTTGTTTTATGAAATTTGTTGTAAGTGGATTTTGCCACTTTACTTTTGCTTTCTGTCTTCAGTTGTTGATCTCAAATGTGTGTGTTCTCAGGTCATTTCTGCTGTGGGAGGACATGGGGGCACCAGGATAAAAAGTTAGAGATGTGCATGGTGAAGTATTTAGGGAAAGTATATTGATGTCTGCAACTTTATTTGAATTCATCTAAAAAATAAGATGGACAGTAGAGAGATGGATAGATAAAGAAAATACAGCAAAATACTAATGGTAGAATCTAGGTGGTGGGTATATAGGTGTTTACTGTTAAATTCTTTCAGCATTTCCCTGGGTATGTGAAAAGTTGCATAATAAAAGGTTAGAGAAATAAAAGCAGGTCCGGGTGGAAGTGAGGAAGCAGCAGAGAGGAAAGGACCTGGTGCAGTAGGACCCACATTTTGATAACTGGGACCACCTGATACAGAAAGGCAGCTAGACAGTTGCCAGGTGTTACTGTTTTCCAGAGGCCTTGCTCAGGATATAAGTACGTAGGATTTATCACCCCTCCTACCTCCTGGGATATGATGTGGTATATAACCTCTTTCTCACGACTTCTACATGACAGGCGTCCTCTTTTAGTTAACCATTCCTTCTGCTTCAGGAAGATGGTCAGCCTCTTGGCAACTTTCAGCCAGCATGGCTTCTATGGTCCAAACTAATACTGTCCATTTTTCTCCTTATATTTCTCCCTGGTGATTTATAGAGTTGGTGTCGACCCAGATCAAGACCCACCACCCAACAATGACAGCTTTCAAGTCTTACAAGGGGTAAGTCACAAGGCATTCTTCTTCCCAGCGAAGATGTTATTAAAAATAGCTAAAATTTATTGAGTATTTGCTACATGCCAGGAACTTTACACAGATTCCCTCATTGTGATCTTGACAACCACCTTATGAGGTAGGTACTGTTTTCCTATTTTACAGACTAGAAGCTGAAGTATGAGAGTTTAAGTGAGTTATCTAAGGTCAGAGAATTGGAAAGTGATGGAGCCAGGATTTGACCCCAGAGTCTCTGTTATTAAACATCATATTAAGGGGGTGGGCTGGCCAGAGAAATTGTTTAAACTAAGTTCCTGACTCCCTACCTTTCAAGAATGGATATTTTTGATACATTGGTGATTGGTTCACTGTGACTGGTTCTGAGTCTCTCAGTGGTACCTGGGCAGGGGAAGGAAAGGGATGTGATTGCAGTCCTTCCTGTTTCTCCAGGGCCTGGGATCTCTTACAGCTCTCTGAATTCTCCTCCAGCCCAATAATGACAGAGCAGCAGCAGCCCTTGCCCCTGTAGGGGCTGAAGGTCACAGCAAGGCTAAAAGTTAAGACTTTGGTAGGGATATGGCAGCAATGATAGCCTGGAGCAGAGTGCTGAGGAGGAAAGCTGTAGAGGTAATGAATGGAAGTGGAAGAGCCTGATGGCAGCATCTTAGTGTGACAGTAGGGAAGCATGCCTTCTGCTACAGAGAATCCTGATGGAGGCTGTGTGGGGAGAGGAGTGTGCTAGCCCTTGGTGTGACCATCTATACCAGTTACTATTGCTGTACAAAAAACTGCCTCAAACATAGGAGAATGAACAACAATTTTATCTACTCATGGATTCTCTAGGTCAGGAATTTAGAAAGTACCTAGTAGGAATGGCTTGCCTTTGCTCCATGAAGAAGGCCAAGAGTAACTCAAGGCTGGGGCTGGAATCATCCCAAGGCTTATTTGCTCCTATATCTGTCTCCTGGGCTAGAAGGATTCACATGCGGACAACTGACTGGAATGCCAACATGTGGCTTCTCCATGTGGCCTCAGGGTATTGAACTTCTTACATGATGACTCAGGGTTCCAAAAGACAGTGTCCCAGCAATCAAGGTGGAAGCTACATCGCCTTTACTGACCTAACCTTGAAAGTCTCACAGCATCACTTCTGTGACTTTCTATTGGTTACAACGTGTTGTTAGGGCCAGTCCAGATTCAAAGGGAGGGGAGAGAGCCCATAACTTCTGGATGGGAGAAGTGCCAGTAAAGTGACAGACATGTTTTAACACTGCGATATCACCCCTTTGTGGGACTGGTGGGATGATTTTGTGTCCAGGTTTTGTTCTTTCTTCAAGCTGGCATTTTCTGGGCAGGCCAGCGAGGAGAAAGGAGAGTTATAATAGGAGCAGAAATTTGTTACCAAAATGTTATTATTTGGCCTTGGGAGTCAGTAATTATTTTGGTCAGCATCAAATGCCCAGTGCTGAGCACAGTGCCTGGCACCTAGGGAGCTTGATAGGTATTTGATGGGCAGACAGGGGCATGAGAGAAGCACCTATATGTTGTTTATGAAACCATGTCAAGTATATCTTTGAATCGCACTCATCATTGCACTTTATCCTAAGTCTAGTCTCCATATTTCAGATTCTATAGGATCTTCTAAATGACTCTATCTCTCAAATCAGATATAACAAGTCTTGCAGATGTGGTGCTATGCAGGGCCTAGGGTTGTCACTGCACTACAGTCTTTTTGATTTCTTTTTCTTTAAGAGCGGTCACAGCCTGATAAGGCATTCTTGGTGTTGATGCCCCTTAAAGGACACAAAGCCATGACCTCTGAAAGTTGTGGACATTTTGGGATGAGCTTTTGATGAACTCCATTGAAGATTTGGTACCCACTTCAATGGTGCGTCTAAAGATCTTTTCAACTATCTTAGAATTGGCTATTGTGCCACTTGGGAACATGTGGTTTCAATGAGAAGTTTTTTTTTTTTTTTTTTGAAAAGTTGCTATTTGACTCTTAGCTTTTATTAGGGACTTTAGAAAACAGGGGTACAGGAATTGTACGCTTGGAAGCTAATTTAGAGCATAACAGTTTGGGAGATCTTGAAACTCACCCGAGAAAACATGGGTGAAAATCGTGATGGATGCCTTTATTTCACTGAAAGCAAAATAATGGCTCTGGTAGGATATGACCGCCTTATTCCAAAGCATCCTCCACAGACCTATGGCCAGTCAAGATTAATTTTATAAGAAAAACAGGTTAGCTCCCGCTGGTTAACCAGGATTTAGAAAGAGTTCATCTCGATAGTTCACACCAGTCAAACACCTCCAGCCCTTTTGCTGTTTGCCATTGTGCCTGTCTCTGGACTCAAGCATCTGTGAAAGGAAATATGAGAAATGGTTTGGTTTCATGCAGCTGAACTTACTACACATCTCATAAGAATTGCAAGTGGAGTCACTGGGCTTGTAACCAGACTTAGTAACAAACTTGCTATCACCCTTCCATGGAAATGTTTGCGAAAACAATGGGTCGTAAGTACTAAGGGTTATGGTGGTGCATTTAATCCATGAAGTGACAGCTAAAATAGTGCCTCCTGCCCCAGCCAGGGTGAGCCTCAGAAACCTCCCTGGATGAGTAAACTCAGTGTTCCTGATTGCTCCCTGGAGGGCCCTTTGGGCCAATTGTGAAAGGGCACACAGCAACTTCTGCTGCACTCCCAATGGTGCCCAGTTGGCCAGTCCTAGCTGGGAGCTGTGTCACAGTTTCCCCTTAACTTCCTTCCAAGCTTCACACACAGACATGAAGAGGGCCCCCAAAGTCAGTTCTGTTGGCATTTTGAAAGTCTTTCAAGATTGCCGTCAGAGTGGAAAAAAGGGCAAACTTCAAGCTTGGTTCCTCAGGACACCTTCTTAAAAATGACTCATGCTCTTGTGCTGTATTTCTCTAAATCTTCCTGGCCTGACCTTCTCAGTGCAATGAGCCACTAACAGCAGGGCTGGGCGTACTCAGTGTTCATGAAAAACAGTGAAATAGAGAAATAAATGGGCTTCTCATTTTTGGGTGAAACCCAAAAACGGATCCAAGTCACACTGTGTTGTCATGAAACTGAAATCAGAGGTGGGGAAAGTCCAGATGTTTGTTCCCCATTAGAAAAGAAAGGGCAGTTCTCTTTACCTCATTTTCTAACTGATCTTTATTTTTAGAAATGAAAACAAACCAAAAAAATGATATTTGATGGGAAAGTATTTTTTTATAGAAAACAATTTTTCTCACTGGTTCCCAAAGCCCAAGGTTATAAACAGAGACATGGCTACAAGGGTACAGAATATTAGCTCATGTAGACAAAGGAAAGGAGCTATTGGCTATAACTTTTGGCTTTGTGTGAGGGAAGCGTAAGAATATTGTGGGCAGACTTCAGCTTCATGTCCCTGGCAAGTTTGACTCATTAGAACAAAACAAAACAAAAAACTTAGTTGCTTTGTTTCTCCAGAGGTCTTGGTGACTTTGCAACCAAAACAAAAACAAGCACAGCTGTAGGCAAACAGCCCAGACCTGGAGGTAGCCTCACACCCCATTCAAGTGAGGACTTTTCATGCCAGACCCAGCTGAGATTTATGTTGGCCGGACATGCAGACACATCATTCACTTCCTTCCCCAAGTTTACAGAAGAACACTTATTGATGAGGCTTAGCTAGGAGCCCGAATCTGAATTTATCCTGGCTTTATCATCTCAGCAGGATAAGGTCACAAGTAGGGTATTAGTGGAATGTGGAGTAAAGGAAACCGCTGTGCTTGCAGTGCTTGTGTGCATGCAGGTGTGTGTGTTGGGGGGGGGGCGTATGTGCATGCATGTGCACGAGTATGAAAACTATGGAAAATCAGCTGTTCATATGTAATATATGTATCTTTTAGTTGCATTGACATATAACTTTCTGGGCAAGTTGGATTTGTTTGTTTTTGAGTTCTCCTCCAGTTTTCCTCTAGGCTGAAATCTGATACCCAGTCAAATCTTTAACTTCAAATAGTCCATGAAATGCCTTTCCTCAAATACTTATTCTTGGACCACCCTTCCCACCATGCTTTTCATTTTGTTCTTCCGATTGCTTCTCTTGGGCCCCTGATTGTCCTTTCTGCTATTCTTTTTTTTCTTAGAAGCTCAAAATTAACATTAATTTATTCATCATTTGACAAATATTTATTGAGCATCTGTTATGTTTCACACATCTTTTAGGCTCTGAGAATACAACTGCTAACAAGACAGATGAATCTTTGTCCTTAAGGACTTGGTGACAATGTGATGAAGAGTATGGGTGGAGAGTGGCAGAGGCAAGTTTGTGAAGGGCCTCATCTGCTTTTCCTCTAGGGACGATAGGCCTATCCCTACTGCTCCAAGTGTCCATGGACCAGCAGCCTGGGCATGACCAGTGAGCTTGTTAGAAATGCTCAGGATTCACTTCAACCCACTGAATCAGAAACTTTGTTTTAACAGTCCCCAGGAGGGTTGTGCACACTTTACAATGTGAAAAGCCCTGGAGTAGGCATTGTGGAGCTCTTGATTCCCTATTTTTAAGCCCTTTAATTACCCCCTTTTGAGAAATCTTGGCCCCATCATCCCAGGGACATGAAAAAGGCCCAAATCCATTTGCATCATTTATTTACTCTTTTGCTCTGCATTAATTTTCTATTCCTGCT
>NW_006431933.1:808558-822611 GCF_000325575.1 Pteropus alecto | reverse complement strand
TTAACGTCTTAAAACAACAGAGTCTTATAGTCCTGTAGGTCAGACATCTGGTGAGCTCTACTGGTTTCTCTGTTTTCAGATCTCTCAAGGCTGAAATCAAGATGTTGATTGGGTTGGGCTCTGAGAAAGAAGCTATTTCTAGGCTCATTCAGATTGTTGGTAGAATTCAGTTTCATGTGGTTATAGGAGGTCAAGCTCATCTAAAAGCACCCACATTTCCTGACTCGTGGCCTTCTCCATCTTCAAAGCTAACAACAGTGGAGCAAGACCCTGTCATACTTTGAATTTCTCCTGCCTCTTCTTTCACTGTATCACTCTGACTCTTTTGCCCTCCTTGTCCACTTTTAAGGTCCCATGTGATTACATTGGACCCACCTAGAAAAGCTTCAGTCCATCTACAAAGTCCCTTTTGCTATATAAGGTAACTTATAGGCTCCAGGGATTAGAGTGCAGAAATCTTCAGTGGGCCATTATTCTGCTCCATCTCTGAAAAACCATAAGCTGTTCTCATTGTAATAACCTTAACTTAAAAAAATATATATCTTTTAAGTTATGGTTCCTATGTACAATGGAATGTTACTCAGCCATTAAAACAGTGAAATCCTACCATTCACAATGACATGGATGGACCTAGAGGTTATCATGCTAAGTGAAATAAGTCAGACAGAGAAAGATAAATACCATATGATTTCACTTATATGTGGGATCTAAGGAACAAAAAGAACAAACTAATGAAAAACAGACTCACAAATATAGAGGACAATCTGGTGACAGACAGAGGAGAGGATGGTTGAGGGGCTAGGAGAATGGGGTGAACGGTTAAAGAAGTACAAATTAGTAGTTGATAGATGGTCATGGAGATGAACATGACATAGGGAATGCAGTTAGCATTAATATATTGGCTAGGTAGAGAGCCAGAGGAGAGAAAGAGCAATTAGGGGAATCATTACATAAACTATATAAATGTCTAACCAATGTACTATATACTTGAAACTAATAAAATAAAAATTTTAAAAATTAGTACTAAATGTAATATATGTATCTTTTAATGATAATAATGGAATGAGATCTAACCCTGCCCAGAAATCATTCTTCTTTAGTTCTAGAAAAATCATTTTGAAAATAAGACCTTTTGCCACTCCCTGAGTTCTTTAATCTGCTTTCTTTTTCATTACATCCATCACCATGTATGTATCTGTCTGTCTGCCTCCCCTTCTGGAAATGTGCTCAAGGAGCAGGTGCTGGATCTCATTCCTCTTTGTGTTTCCAGTACCCAGCATGCTGCCTGGGATGCAGTAAGTGTTTAATGGACGCAGAAGAAATAGACACTAATTGTTGTATGCTCAAAAAATGGCGATAAGCAGAGTTGGTGGAATTTTTTTTTCTTGAAGAGGATTCTCTATTAATAATGTCAGTAAAAAGTTTAAAAATCCTTCATGTAACTCATAAGAACAGAGAGTAGAATGTTGATTACCAGGGGCTGGGTATGGGGGAAATAGGGAGATGTTTAAGGGTACAAACTTTCAAACTAGTAGTTAAAAAAGTTCTGGAGATGTAATGCACAGCATAGAGATTATAGTCAACAATACTGTATTATAAATTACAAAGTTACTAAGACATTAGATCCTAATTGTTCTCACCACAAACGAGAAATGATAATTATGTGACGTAATAGAGGTGTTAGCTAACGCTAAGATGGTAATCGCATTGCAATATATAAATATATTAAATCAACACATTGTACACCTTAAACTTATACAATGTTATGTAGCAATTATATCTCAATTTAAACTTGCCCATAGTCACACAGCAAGGTAATGGCACAGTTCAACAGACAACTTGAACTCAAGTAGTCTGTTGAGAAAGCCTGTGATGTTCACACCTATACCTCTTGGAGTACTCTGTTACCTTTGAACCATTTCTCAGAGAAGCCGACCTTGTACACACATTTGAAAGATGAATAGGATTAGCCAGGTAGGTGGTGTGGGTGGGAGAAGGTGAGAGTATAATAGGGTGTTCCAGATTCTAGAAGCAGCTGGAGCTAAATATATGGGTAATGTGAAGCCTCTTGGTGGGAATGCAGGTTTTGAGGAGGGGTATGGTGACAAAGCAAGTCCCTGCTTTTTGTGTGGGCAGCACATGAATGGCAATCTAAGTCTGTAAGTGCAGCTGGGAAAGGGGGCCCTACCAATTACAGGATCAACCTGAACCTACTGCGTGCTGCTCCAAGCCCACAGGAACAGCTCTACTGGCTTGTCTGTGATAGATAGCAGCCAAAATCAAGTTGTGAAGCAGTTGGTTGTTTTCTGGGTCAGCTTACAAAATTAGTCCTGTCCCACACACCCTCCCTGATTTCCCCAAAGGCACTCTGTGTGGATTAATCTAACCTTTTCCTGTACCTAATCATGCTTCTGGTACCATCTCTTGGGATAAAAAGTTGTTTAACACCCCTGTTACAAAGTTGTACTTTTTATTTATTTACCCTAAATTTACCCCCTTGTATCCCTTCAGGGCTGTCTCTTAGTTTCTTACATTTCTGAGGTCTCTTGATCTTATTTTGGACTGCAGGCAAATCTCTTTGTAGCCTGAGAAAACCTTTTGTTAGTTTGCCTTCAAAAAGAAGACTTTCCTTTGCTTTACCCATTTCAATTGTCCCTCTTGGGCCTATATGGGTCTCCTGCAGCTTCTTTGACATGAGATGGCAAGAATTTAAGTGTTCCAGGTGATGACAATGCATTGTGATTTTGCAGAGCTTAGGATGACAGAATAGGGAGTTGTCATTTTTATTGTTGTTTTAGGTGAGGAGCAGATGAAACTGACTTTGGGGGACTTGTCTTACGCCTGATGATTTACAGTATGCTTCCTGATGGTGTTTATCATCTTGTTGGTTTTTTCTTCAGTAAGATTCTAGAACTGAGAGCTTGGAAGCTGTCACTCTAAAAAGAACCATTTTTTAAAATTAAGATATTTGTCTCTCAGAATGGTCATCTACCACTTTTCCACTTAGTCATGTGGCATTTTGAACTTTCCCTAGAGTTGTTATTGGACTAACAATTAATTACCTGAAGGAAAGAAGTAATATCTGCAAATGGAGACATTTCCGTGCCCTCTTTCTTCCATATGAATTATAAAAAATTTGAAATAAAGTTAGTCTCTGGGATCTCTCATTTTTTATTCACTCATCCACAGAAAGGCCCATTTAACTAAGCCATTTCCATATCTGTCACTAAACATTCCTCACATACCCTGGGGACTTCATTTTTAAAAATAATCTTTGCCTTTGGAAACATTTGGAATTTAAATAGTGCTTCCTAATATCCCTTCCTCTATTTGCCTATGTCTTTACCTTTTTGGAGGTCTCCAACTAATCCTTGCTATTTCTATTACAGGTGGAATTTACATTCACTGAGATTTAGAAATACTTGTAATTGTGGCTAAACTTTTATTTAGTTATTGATGATTGTCCCTCACTTGTAGAGTTGCCTCTCCATGTAACTTTCAAGATGATAATGATAAAAATGACTGCTTCCCAAGCAGTCTGTATTTTCAGACCTTGTCATATAGCAATGCCCTCAAATTGCTGCAGTCAGTCCACTTTTTAATATTAATTTTGCTGCTTATAATATACAAAACAAATTTCCTAAACCTCAAATGAATGTTCGATCTTGCCAATTATGTTGAAAGTTAAATTATGGGAATGTTTGAGTTGGAAAGGCATGAGAGGAGCAGTAAAGGAACTTACTACTTGAGGGTAGACAAAAGAACAGAAATGGTAGTTCTGGCTCCATTTCCCCTGTCCACTGCCCCCACCTTCCTAAAGCTGGTAGGACAACAAGTTACTGCACCACCTGGAACACAATGCAAGTCCCTGGATCAGGACCACCAAGAGCCCTGGGCTTGTTTGTCAGGAAACAACCAAGCATAGTTTCCCCAGGCCAGCTTTGAGGGGGGGTCTGGAAATTTGTATTTGCAGAAGCTTCTTTAATATTCTTTATAAATCAATTTTGACCTGTTAGGATCTAGACTACCTTAGGGTAATTAATCTGCTGAAAGGAACTTTGAGAAAAATTACAGTAAGAATGCCAAAAGAAATTTTGTACTGTGTTGAGTTGATCTACCCACAGACATAACCAAGCTGTTTCACTTTGGGGATTGATTTGCCTGCCTTTTGGATTTATTCAATTTCTTTAAAAAAAATATTACCTCCCAATACATCTTTGATATTTTAGTGATATAGGATGTTTGATTCTGAGCTCAAAATAATTAAAAATTATGGTTAAAGAAAGCTTTCCCCCCTATATGAATCCCTTTTCTAAAACTCAGCATTTGTCTTCTTGTTTGTTCCTAGGATGGTCCAGATTCTGCTGGAGGAAACCGGACAAAGCAGGAGAGTGCATGGCTGTTCAGGCTATGGTACAGCTTTGACCACAAGTATCCTTTTAAGTGGCTTCCCTGAAACATTGATGATAAAATCCTCTTTTTGAGTTGTCAGTGAATGATTTCTGATAAGTAAGGAAAGATGTGTGGTCAGTCCTCTCTTGAGACTCATGCAATGCTCATTCAACCACAGGTAGTTCTGGTGAGCATCTCTCTGGCCAAGAGAAATGTTTGCACATCATTAGGTTAGACAATTCATGGCCTGGTAGACTCATGTGGCCCTTCAGAGCTTTGTTTCCAAGGGGAATATGCCTGTGTAGGTGAATTAGTTAAAATTACACAGTGAACCATGCTGTGGTCAAGAAAGTAAGTGGAGCTCGGCCAATTAATCTGTGGGGGAGGCTAATTCCTAATGGCTGAATCAATCCTGGCCAAGTCTGATCCAGGCCTTAACTGGGCCACATGCAGGGCAGACTCTGTTCTAGTAGATCTGTTTGGTCCCAGGTAAAAATTAAAAACCAAAAAGTTAAACTCTCGTGGTTTCTTAAGTTATAATAGTGAACAAATTGGCAGATAGCTAGCTTATATATAGTCTTTGGAGACTTGTAAAATATTTAAAATTTTTTATTGAAGTATAAATACATATAGAAAAGTATACATATCATGAGTGCTCAGTGAATTATTGCAAAATAAACACACTCGTTTAACCCCAAACAGGTCAAGAAACACAAAATTAACCAGGCCACCTCATGCCATAACCCAATTACTACCCCTTTCTCTTCCCCAAATGTAGCTACTCTCCTGACTTCTAGCAACACTTAATAGTTTTTACCTGTTTTTGAACTTTGTGTAAATGAGATTAGAGACAGACAGACAGAAAATATCAGTGTCTGGTTTATTTAAATTGACATTATTTGTGTGATTCATCCATTGTGTAGCTCTACTTCATATATTCTCATTGCTATACAGTATTTCATTGTATGAATATACCATAATTTATTTATGAATCTATTGTTGATGAACATGTAGATTATAATTTGGAGCTATTATGAAAAATACTCCTATGAACATTCTGGTACATGTCTTTGGTTCAATTTTACATACATTTTTGTTGAGAATATACCCAGGACTGAAATTTCTGGGTCATAGGACATGCATAAGTTCAACTCTAGAAGAAAGTGCCAAAAAAATTTCTACAAAATAGTGGTACCACTTTACACAAGCACCTCTAGTATATGAGAGTTCCAGTTGCTCCATGTCCTCACCATTGTATTGTCAGTCTTGTTAATTTTGATCATGGTAGTGGGTTTGTAGTGGTTTTAATTTGCAATTATCTGATGATTAATAAGGTTGACCACCTTTTCATATATTTACTGGCCACTTGGTATGTTCCTTTATGAAGCATCTGTTCAAGTCTCTTGCTCATTTTTCTATTGGTTTGCCTGTCTGTTTCTTACTGATTCATAAGAGTTCCTTATATATTCTGGATATATATATATAATGCATATTACTAGGCTTAGTATTTTGTAATTATATGTGATAAAAATATCTTCTCTACTTGTGACTTGCCTTTTCACTTTTAAATAGAATTTTTGATAAACAAAAGATCTTCATCAAATTTATTTATTGATGTTTTCTGTTCTGGTTAGTGCTTTATGTGTCCTATTTTAGAAATCTTTGTCTGCCTCAAAGTCATGAAGCCAATTTCCTATGTTATCTTTTGGAAACTTTATTGGTTTTCTTCTGTGCATCTGTTTTTTTTTTTTTAATTGAGTAACAGATAATGGCAATGAAAAAGTATAGAAATAATTTGAGATGCTCTAGATGAGGTTATCATCCTTCAGAGATGATTTAACTTTCATTGAATTAGTGACTAGGCTAGGGGCATTAGTAATTCCAGATCACTTTAGTCCAATCAGGAATAAAGGTAATTTGAAGCTGGGCTTCAGTTCTTGTGAAGGTTAGTCTGTTTTCCACTTGACCTTTTTTCTAGGGTTCCAACCTAGAGCCTAGGGTGTTTATATAGTATTCCTCAGAAGGCCCTGAGCATGGGTTTTTGTCAGATACACTCTATCTTTTTGAGTCTGTCAGATGCTCTCTTCAGCTTCTGAAGTGCTTCTGGGGAAAAGGTGTACACCAAATGCTAGGCTCACTTCTTGGGTTTCCTTCTCCAGATTCTAGCTCTCTTCACTGCCATGGTAGGTTTCCAATGCCATTAAAGCAGAAGATTTTGTTGTGTTTCATCTTGTTTTATTTTGCCCAGCCATTTTAGTTGTTCTCAGTGGAAAGGATGGTTTAAATTACTGTTTGTACTATTGTTTGTTACTAAGTGAAATAGAGCCCCCAGGGATATTTTAAAGCTATACAAATTTGGCTACATTGTAATTCAGAATGCATGATACTCACTGGGCTTAGAAAGGATGTAGAGAAAATTGGAGAGAGTTCACAGGAGAGTGACAAAATACTAAAGGGATGAGACATTGATTCTTCTTAGCATTTAATGCTCCACTTTCAACAATGAGCAGATCATCTAGATCAATAAGAAAACATTAGACTTGAATTACATTTTAGACCTAATGATTCTAACAAACACATACGGAACATTCCATCCAACAGCAGCAAAATATACATGCTTCTCAAGTACACCTGGAACATTCTCCAGGACAGATCTATATGTTAAACCACAAAACAATTCTTAATAAATTCAAGAAGATTGAAATCATATCAAATATCTTTTCCAAACACAATATTATGAAACTAGAAATCAGTAACAGGAAAATTGGACAGTTCACAAGTATGTGTACATTACACAACACACTCTTGAATAACCAATGGGCTAATGAAGAAATCGGAAGGGAAATCAAAAAAATATCTTGAGATAAATTAAAATGGAAATACAACATACCAAAACTTATGTGATGCAGCAAAAGCAGTTCTAAGAGAGAAGTTTATAGTGATAAATACCTACGTTAAAAAAGAAAGGCCTCAAATAAACAACCTAACTTTACATCTCAAGAAACTAGACAAAGAACAAACTAAGCCCAAAGTTAGCAGAAGGAAGGAAATAGCAAAGGTCAGAGCAGAAATAAAATAAAGACTAGAAAAACAATAGAAAAGACCAATAAAACTAAGAGTTGGTTTTTTAAAAAGATAAACAAAATTGACAAACCTTTAGTTAGACTAAGGAAAAAAGTGAGAAGACTCAAATAAATAAAATATTGAAGTGAAAGAAGAAACATTACAGCTGATACTACAGAAATACAAGGGGTCATAAGAGACTGCTATGAATAATTATACACCAAAAACTGGACAACTTAGAAAAAATGGATAAATTCCTAGAAACATATAACTTACCAAGACTGAATCATGAAGAAATAGAAAATCTGAGCAGACCAATAACAAGTAAGGAGATTGATCCAGGAATCAAAAACTTCTCAACAAAGAAAAGCCCAGAACAAGATGGTTTCACTGGTGAATTATACCAAACATCTAATTAATAATATCTTTTCAAACTCTTCCCCAAAAAATAAAGAGGAGGGAATACCCCCAAACTCATTTTATGAGGACAATTACCCTGATATCAAAGCACAACAAGGACACTACCAAGAAAATTACAGTATCCCCAATGAACATAAATGTAAAAATTCTCAACAAAATACTAACAAACTGAATTCAACAGCACATTAAAAGTATCATACACAATGATTAAGTGTGATTTATCCCTGGGATGTAAGGATGGTCTAACATAAACAAATCAATAAATGTGATACACTACATTAAAAAAAATGAAAAATAAAAATCATGTGATCATCTCAATAGATGCAGAAAAACTACTTGACAAAATCCAACATCCTTTCATGATAAAAACTCTCAACAAATTAGATATAGATAGAATGTACGTCAACATCATAAAGACCATATACAACAAGCCCACAGATAACATCATACTCAATAGCAAAATAGCCAGAAGCTTTTTCTCTAAGATCTGGGTCAAAGCAAGGATGTACACTCTTACCACTTTTGTTCAACACAGCACTGGAAGTCCTAGCCAGAGCAGTTGGGCAAGAAAAAGTAACAAAAGGCATCCAAATCAGATAGGAAGAAGTAAAAATAGTAAAATTGTCTTTGCAGATGACATGATCTTATATATAGAAAACCCTAAAGACTCTACCAAAAATTTTTTTAAAATAAATTCACTAAAGTTGCAGGATATAAAATTAACATACAAAATTCATTGCATATCTATATACCAACAACAAACTAGCCAAAAAAATTTAAGAAAACAATCTCATTACAATAGCATTAAGAACAGTAAAATACTTAGGAATAAACTTAAGAAGGTGAAGATCTGTACACTGAAAACTAAAAAAAAAAAAAAAAAACATTGATGAAAGAAATCGAAGAAGATACAAGTAAATGGAAAGGTATCTGTGTTCATGGACTAGAAGAATTAATATTGTTAAAATGTCTGTACTGCTGAAGATGATGTACAGATTCAGGGCAATCTCTATCATAATTCCAATGATATTTTTCACAGAAAAAGAAAAAAAATCCTAAAATTCGTATGGGACTTAAGCAATCTTGAACAAAAAGGACAAAGCTGGAGGCATCACATTTCCTGATTTCAGATTATATTGCAAAGGTGTAGTCATCAAAATAGTATGGTATTGGCATAAAAACAGACATACACTCCACTGGAACAGAATAGGGACCCTAGAAATAAACCCTTGCACATAGAGTCAACTAATCTCCGACCAAGGTGCCAAGAAAACACAATGGGGAAAGAACAGTCTCTTTAATAAATGGTGTTGAGAAAACTCAATATCCACATAAAAAAATGAAACTGGACCCCGTCTTATGCCACTCACAAAAATTAGCTCTAAATGGATTAAAGATTTAAATGTAAGACCTGAAACCGTAAAACTCCTAGAAGAATACAGGAGAAAGCTCCTTGACAATGGAAAGCTCTTGACAATGATTTTTTGAATTTGACAGCAAAAGCACAGGCAACAAAAGTAAAAATAATGTAAGTGGGAATACGTCAAAATAAAAATTTCTGCACAGCAAAGGACATCTTCAACAAAATGAAAAGGCAACCTATAGAATGGGAAAAATATTTGCAAACCATATATCTGATAAGGAATTAATATCAAAAATGTATAACTCCTACAACTCATTAGCAGAAAAACAACCCAATTAAAATATGGGAAAAATACCTGAACAGACAGTTTTTCAAACAAGACACACATGGCCAACAGGTACATGGAAAGATACACAACATCACTAATCACCAGGGAAATGCAAATGGAAACCACAATGAGATACCACCTAACACCTATTAGTATGGTTATTATCAAAGTCAAAAGATAACAAGTGTTAGGAGGATGTAGAGAAAAAGGAACCCTTATATAATGTTGGTGGGATTGCAAATTGGTAGAGCCATTATGGAAGACAATATGGAGGTTCCTCAAAAAATTAAAAATAGAACTACCATACAATCTGGCAATCCCACCTCTGGGTATATATCCAAAGGAAATAATATCAGTATCTCAAAAAGATATCTGCACTCCCATGTTCATAGCAGCATTACTCACAGTAGTGAAGATATGGAAACAACTTAAGTATCAGTCAATGTATGAATGGATAAAGAAAATGAGTGTGTGTGTGCATGCGTGTGTGTGTGTATGTGTGCGTGTATAATGGAATATTATTCAGCTTTAAAAATGAAGGAAATTCTGCTATTCGGGGCAACACGGATGAACCTGGAGGACATTACGCTAAATGGAAAAGCCAGATACAGAATGACAAATACTGCATAATCTCACTTATATGTGGAATCTATGAACGTCAAACTCATAGTAACAGCGAGTAGAATGGTGGTTGTGCCAGGGGCTGGGGTGTGGGGGAAATGGAGAGATGTTGATTAAAGGACAGACTTTCAGTTGTAAGATGACTAAGTTCTGGAAATCTAATGTACAATATGGTAATTATAGTTAATTATACTCTATTGTATACAGGATATTTTCTAATAGAGTAAATCTCGAGTGTTCTCAACACACATACATAATGCTAACCATGTGAGGTGATGGAGTTGTTAATTAGCTTGATTATGGTAATTATTTTACAATTCATACATGTATCTAAACATTTCATTGTATACCTTAAATATATACAATTTTTATTTGTCAATTATACTTCAGTAAAGCTGGGGGAGAAATTGATTCATTGAAGAGTAACAGGAGTGATCTCTAAAGTCTCATCTGAATGTAAATTTTAGTGACTTTGAGATTTTCACTTTTTTAGTTTGGAGCAGAGAAACTAAGAAGAATGTAACCAGGTATAACATGTCTGAAGAATTAGATGAGGAAGGTGCCCATGATTCTATAGCTCTATAGATGATCGAACAAGAAAAAGTGGGCTTTCGCTGCATCAGAGGAGTTCAGCTGGACATGAATAACACCGACAGGCTGGCAAGAGGGAGTGTGGTACCTTCTTCCCTGAACTAGCCTGGAAATAGGATAGATGGACTTCCAATTTAAGATGAGAGGCTCAGCATACACATATACCTCTCTTCTCCCCCACCCCCACCCCCCCGGCTCATTGAAATCATAGAGGAGATATTTTTGACTACTTGAAAGACCAAAGGTAGAGGGAATTATAACAAATTATAGTTCAAGACAAAAGTGATTCTTCATCCAGTTTATCCAGTTGATTTATTAAAGAATGTTGTTAGAACAGCTAAAACAGGTACTTCCTGTATCAACAGATCAGCTGGTAGCTGTTAATTTTCTCTTCAGGCCATAGCTCTCTAAAGAAAGTAGAGATGCTGACTGGGGAGGGCTTGGTAGAGAAACACATCTTGAGGCCACCAAAAATTTTCACCCTAGAGTAAACCACCTCTCCACTTTGGCATGGTAGAAATCCCCACCTGCCTGGTGAACTGAGAAACTGAGTAAAGACATGAGGATGCGGGTGCCAAAGTAATTAAACAATTCCAAATATTTTAAAATTTTTCTAATAAGATTATTAGAGTTGAGAGGCTTTTCAAGTCATGATTTAAGAACAGGTTATTAGAAAAAATGGAGCAATCAAACAAGAAGAAACTCTTGGAAATTAAAAATAAAGTTTCTGAAATTAACCAAAACCCATAATACATGATTTAATTACATGGTAAAGACCAAATTGTTGATCTGGAAGATAAAGTTGAGAGAAAAAAATCTCTAAGAATTTGAGCAAAAGTTAGAGATGTGTAAGAGAAGAGTTTCAAGATATGTAGGTTAGACCCAGATGATCCATAATTATTTAGTAAGATCCAAAAGGAGAAGATAGAGACCATGGAGGAAAAGTAGTACGAAAGAAATAATAGAAGAAAAAAATCTCTTAACTAAGGAAATCTCAACTTGTCTACAGAGAGTAAGGGTCTATCTAGTGTGACCAGGATGAATGGATATATTATAATATTCCATAATTATAGGAGGAAAAATAGGACTCTTCAAGGCTTACAAAGAGAAAAACTGGAAGCCTGCAAACGACAAGAATCAGACGTGGCATCAACAAAATTGAATATTAAAATACCATATGCATTTTCAGAGGTGTAGGTTGAAAAAAGAAAATCTGAGCCTAGAATTCTACACCTAAACTGTTAATCAAAAATGAGCAAAAAGAAAAAAAAAAAGGAGGGTGGCTTTCGGGCATGCAAGAATTCAGAAAGTGCAGGCTAGAACAAGGGGAAAAAGCAGCATAAGGATTAAACAAAACAAAATCCAACTAAGTGGCTAATGTTGAAGAAACAGTGATTTTTTTATAACTCAGAAGAAGTGAACAAGATCAAAAAGAGATTAAAAATAGACCCTTTATTTAGCAAGACACTCAATGTTCTGAATAACAAAGTTTAAATGACATTGTATTATATTTCCTTTAATAGTGTTCTAACCACTCTACTTGGTTACAGTAAATAATATTCATATAATAAGATTATTACAAATGCTGCTTATTGGTTTTTAACATTTAGACTCAAACAATAGATGAAGCATAGAATATTTACTTATAGTTATAAAACAGAATGCAAATTTTATATATCTGCCGTATAAAATTAATTATAATAAAAATTAGATAAGCAAAATTGAAAAGAAGAGGGAAGAGTATAAATTGATTAAATTTGCCATCCTTCATAGGAGGAAGTTAAAATCCTCCTCTGACTAAAGTTTATAAATCAAGAAATAGGAGAAATATGTATTCTATAAAGTTGTAATTGTAATTACCAGAACTACTGAGTGGGAGACAGACTTGATGTTTCATTTTTGCCCTTCCAACACTCTGAATATTTAAAAATCTATATATGAATGCTTTTCCTCTTTTAAAGAAGTTGTTAGGAACCTTTCTCTATTTGGGGTAGAATACCGTCATGCATTTTCAGAGTTGTAGGTTGAAAAAAGAAAATCTGAGCCTAGAATTCTACACCCAAATTGTTAATCAAAAATGAGCAAAAAGAAAAAAAAGAAGGGTGGCTTTCTGGCATGCAAGAATTCAGAAAGAAAGATCTTGTCTTTGAACTGCCTGAGGCAGCAAACTGAAAGGTAGCCTCTGGGTTCCCATGTGACTCTTGTATTAGTCATTCTACAAATCCAGTTGTCAGCTTCTGAGTTAAAAACACATATAACTGATAGACCTGTAGGGGCTGTTCCCAGGAACAGTGTTAGAGGACAGCAGTCAAAGAGGGCTCATTCTGTTTGTAAAGACTTCCAGCAGAGCCCACACATCCTACTTTGTTGAGTAATTCCCATCTTGAAGTATGCCCCAGTGTCTCCCTTTCATCCCCTCCTTCCTATAGAGAAGCTTTTCCTTTCTTGTGATTCTCTAAATGAAGACAGGAAGTGATGGTGTTTGGAGTAGTCATCTTCTTGGGTACAGATGTCTGTGACATATTCTCACCTTCCTTCAAAGTCTCTTGGCCGTTCCTGCATTTGAGGTAGCCATGGGAGTCTCCACCTTTTCCATATTGCTTAGGCTATGGATATCAGAAATGGTCCTGGCTCTATTTTAATGTGACATGTGCTTCATGGTGCTTCCAACACAGGGCTATACATTTGGCAGCACAAATAACCACATACTGACAAACCCTGAGCTCTCCACATAACAGTTGACCTTTATGTTAGAGTAGTGGTCTCAACCGATGGTGAGTTTGCTTCTAAGGACATTTGGCAATATCTAGAGACATTTTTTTTGGTCACACCTGGGGGAGGGTTGGGGGTGCTACTGGCATTTAGTGGGTAGAGGCCAGGGATACTGCTTCAATATAGAGGAGTCCCCTACAACAAAGAATGATCTGGCCCAAAATGTTAATAATGTCAAGGTTGGGAAACTTTGTGTTGGAGAGTCTGGGAGAGAGGCAGCAGGTAGTGAAGAATAGTCCTGTGTGAAAAGTTGGGAGATTTAAGTCTGAGTGAATTTAGTGAAATCATTTCACCTCATCAAGTCTCAGTTTCCTTTTTTTGTAGCAGCCCCAGGTTACCCCTGAGGTCCTGTCCAATTCGACCATTTTCTATAATGTGATCTCTGAACAAGAGTAGTTTAACAAGAACCCTTACAAAGAACCCAGGGTGAAGGAGACCCAGGGGCTGCAATGTCTCCACTCTAGGTAAACTATTTCCTGTTTCCAAGACATGATGATTGTGTG
>NW_006431933.1:798701-808518 GCF_000325575.1 Pteropus alecto | reverse complement strand
GTAACAAAGGAGAAGGGTGTTCTAATTAATTATTCTTTGTAACTGAAATTGAGAATCGCCAACCTGAGAGTTAACAGTTAACACTTAAGGCTGATGGGGGCCTAGTTTAATATTTGATTTAGACTGTTGCAGACTACAAATACAGGCATAACTTGGAGATATTGTGGGTTCGGTTCAAGACTACCACAGCAAAACAAGTTATTTCAATAAAGTGACTTGTAATCTTTTTGTTGGTGGAGGGCCTGGCCTTCAGTTTGTAAAAAATGCAACATCTGTGAAGTACACTAAGCGAAGCACAGCAAAATTAGATATGCCTGTGTTTTCTGTATTTTAGTGGTAAATGGGGTAAGAGACCTTTTGTGGGTAGAATGTCAGGTGATTTACTTGTTGGAATTTCTAAACACAATTTGTCAGGTGTGTATTTTCTTTGCAGATATTTTTCCTTAACTCTCTTTTTAAAGTTACTTGAAGCCCATCCTCACACACAGTGGCCCCCCATTAACCACCACTCTCCCAGCCTGGTGTGGCTTGCTCGCTCACTGTCTGACCAGTCCCCAGGTGTATGACGTAAGTAAAGCATATCAGGGCTATGTTCCTGTTCAGCCTCCAAATTAACAGATTTCACTTCTCCAATAAAATCATTACAAATGGCCAACTTACATATGCTTAATACATTTTGCACAGCAACAGAGAAACCTTTTATTAGAGTTATGGGGTTCCCAAACATCAGCAGCTATGGCGTAGTAGAAAGAACAATGGATTTGGAATCAGTACAACTAGATCGATAGATTAAAAAGTTAGTTTTATAATTTCCCATCCTGCTAATAGTTTATTTAATAAAAACTGTCACTTTTCTGAATGTTGAATAGTTTGCTCAGTTTGGACCTCTGTCTAAAGTGACAGAATGAGCCATTTGGATATTTTTTTTTTTATAATTAGAGACAAAGGGCACTGACCTGGCATTGCCACTTGTCCCACTATTGAAGCTCCGACTGATTGCACCCTTCAGTCTTATGTTTCATTGGGTTTATGTGTTTCTTTGCCTTCTAGCTCTAGTCTTTTAAACAGTTTCTAAAGGTTTTCATCTTAATTAGATTTTATAAGTGTCACTTTTCATGTTTATGTAGTAGTAAAAGAACTAACTCACTATTAAAACTATAAAAACCTTATCTAATCTGAAGCTTACCAACTATTCTCTTGCTCAGTGATTAAGGGCATCTGGACTAGTTGAATTCAGCATAAACTCAATAAACTTCCAGGCACTTAAGTTGAAAGTCCCTCACCAGTTCGAGAGTCTACTCACGGTTTGCTTCCTGGGGTAATGTTTGGGCTATGGACTTCCCACAGCTGTACAAGATAGGGTGACTTGGGCTACAAGCAAAAATCACTCTCCATACTGCTGCTGCTTCTTTGGGACTGGGGTCCTGACCAGGGTCTCAGTCAGCTCCAGATATAGTGAGGTCTGCTGCTGAGAGAGTGGGAGCAAAGAGTCTTTGAAACTTAACTGAGGAACCCAAAGGTGAGAGTGTAAGGGCTCCCTGTGGAGTTAAGTTTTGGGTGAGAGTCTCAGGCTGGTTCACTCTCATGGCTGTTTGACACACTGTTGTGTGGTCCTCACTTATCAGGTATAGGGCATCTGTACTTCACTAAGTTTATCTGGGAAATATCTAAGATGTTCATTTTTTTACCATTTCCATGAACTCCAAACCACTTAGGTTTAATAACAACTTAGAAAACAGTATTCTTCCACTTATGAAAATAACCCTGGTTATTTAAAATACACGTGTTCCCACAACACACTTTTTTGCAGGGTTATTTTGCTGCATTTTCATAGCCTGCAATGAACAGCTAGTTATATAATTATACAAACATTTAGCTTAACCAAACTTTTGTTGATCTTGTCATCTACAGTTTGAGGGAGTGGATTGCTTTCATCATTTGTATATAACATTCATTAAGCTATGACTTAGAAATCCCTCTCCACTGGATTTTACTATATCCTTGTTTCTGAATGACCTTTCCTTGGGTACTATTTGTTTGGGCTCATGAATTTCGTAATGAAATGGGTCAACAGCCAGTCTTGTTTTCTCCTGTCAGTGAATTTTGGTCCCGCTTCCCACTATGAGGGAGCAGAGTGGGCCACACCGGGGGTCCCGTTTAGGGTTCCTCTGTGCTACTGTGTGTGCGTGTTGGGGTGGGGGGATTGGTTACATTTGCACAATTACCCTCATATGCAATTGTTTCAGATTCCTCTCTGTCCCTCCCAGGCTTCAAACCTTGGAAGAGTGAAATACGTGCCAGGAGAGTCTCCCCCTGAAATTTGGGAACTAAGAGCCCTGGGAGAGGTATTTTGACAGAGATGAACAAAATCATTACTTAGCACATGTATAAATGAGAGAAATGGAACGTGCTAAAACAGGGAACATGATGTCATTTGTTATTAAGAAAACTATTCACAGGGCAGATAATGTTTCAGGACTTTCTCAACACTGATGTAGAGGAGGAAATTGGGGAGTTTGGAGTGAGTTTTAGAATTACACTCTGCCTGACTAAAAGATTCTTGTTTAATTGTACATTTGTACCCTGCCTCATTCCAGTGAGGATTTGAGGCAGCAAGCAAGCAGAGTTGCATATTTGCCTGTTAAAAAAGCCAGAGCATTAGTTAAACGGAGTCACATTATGGAGTTTGGAGAAGTCGATATCACTGACAAATAATGCAGAAAACAAGCATGTGCTTGTTACCGGTAAGGGCACAGAGATGGGCTGGGACAGGAGAAGCAATGCAAGCAGAACCTAGGAGTCCTCCCTAGGTCGGTGCATTTAACAGGCATTCATTTAGCACCTACTATGATTTAAGTATCCAAGGAAGGGTGCCAAGAAGAGAAGAAGGAAGTCACTGCCCTCCAGTGGTTCCTCATCTAGATGAGGAGTCCAGGCATGGATGCAGGAGAATCTGCCTGTGGTTTTGAGCAGTGTGACTGAGAGGGAACCATGAGGCTGTAAGAGAGGCATGTTTGGGTCCTGCACTGAGGAGTCCCTGTCGTGTAGAGGACAGGATGCAGGACTTCAGATATGCTTTGAAGAGTAGATGGGAAATAGGAGAGAAAGCAGTTTTAAAACTGTTTGCTGTTCAAGAAGTTCACACTGTTTGGCAGCCCTACAGTGGTGGAGCAGGGGAGCATACCACCCCTTGTTTTGCTTGTCGAACCCACTGGAGAGTGAAAAGTTCTGACCTCATGCTGCTTCCTGACACTCTCCCTGCTGTCTTTTAGTTTCAAGTAGCTGCCACTTAGCTGGTGCTTGCCTTGTTCAGCTTTGTCTGTTGCTTAGCTTGAGATGGCATGCCAGTTTTCTTCCCAATAGAGTGCCTTTTCACATCCTTCGTATGGGTAAAACCAGTCTGGAGGCAGCATAAGTCCTAACCATGCTTCTAGATGGACAACTTCCGGCAAATTTCACAGAGAACTCCTAGCTCAGATTTTCTGCTCTGTGACATGAGTGTTTGCACCCATCATAGGAGAGGAATGAGGACCAAATGAAAGCTTATGTGATCTTGCTGGCAGGCATGTAACAGATGCTAAAGAAAATGTAACCTCCTTCTCTATCACTTGCTTCATCTACCTGAGGGCTTCGCATCAGGGTTTTTCTGTGTGGCCAGGAAGGAAATCCTAATAATGGGTTGTCTTCTTTCTGTTGCTGACTAGGACAATCAGTAGTTCAAATGTAAACTACGTGGGTTTAGGATGGTTTGTGTAGGTCAGGAAGCGCACCCAGAAGACCTTCCCAGAGAAGAGAGGACCTGAAACCTATTTGCAGGTTTACCCTGTGACCTTACCCCTTCCTTTGTGAGTTGGGAAGCTGAAAATCCAGGTTGATCTCCCTTTCTTCCCTTTTGTCACTAACCTCAAGATGTCAGGCATTTAAAATCAGAGCTGCTTTCTGCTGTTCCAAGTCCTAGCTCAGACAACAGTGCCATACATTGACTTGTACTCTACAGTTCACATCCAGTTAGTACGCTAGAGGCTCAATGTAGGCAAGTTTCATTATCCCCAGTTTCAGATGAGGAGTTGAGGTTGGGGTTGGCTGGAAGTCCAGAAGATTCTAGTCTCCCATTTGTTGTTGTTTGTTGCATTTTTCAGAACCAAGAGCCACTGAGAGAGGAAGACTCTGATTTCATCCTGACTGAGGGTGACCTCACCTTGACCTATGGAGACAGCACAGTGACTGCCAATGGCTCCTCAGGCTCCCACACAGCCTCCACAAGCCTCGAGGGTGGTCGGAAAACAAAGAGCAGCTCTGAGGAAGTACTGGAACAAGATCTAGGAGTGGGAGACCAGAAGATTTCAAGCCGAGGCACTCGCCTAGTGTTCCCCCTGGAAGATAATGCATGACTTCCTCCCAAAACCCTGAAGCAATGGGGTAGGCCCACCAGTGGGGCGAGGCTGGCTGCATGCTCCAGTTGTTTGAAGTGGGACGGTGACTGAATGGAACTAACACTTCTATTTTATTGAGGTCTGAAGATATCTTAACATTTAAAATCTAACCTGAGATGCAGATGGTGGGGCTCAAGTGTCTCTAAATCAAGACAAATGCAGACCTATTCCCACTTTTTCACATAGTAGTATGCTGTTTAGATTTAAACAAACAAACAAAAAATAGCATGCTTAGGTGGTCTCTTAATTCATTCATCTGCGGTATCTGAACAAGGTGTGACAGGTGCCGGGGATCCCTCCCAGTAGAGGCTTCATGTCCATACACAGCAGTGCAACTCTTTCCGGCTGTAGTAATATCAAGTGAGGGAGAACAGGCTAGAAGAAAGATCATAAAGTAAGGCAAGTGAAATTGGACCTCCAAGGATTAGGAGAAACTGGTGTGTTAAATGGGATGGAAAATATGAAAAAATCAATTTGAGTGGAGGCTCCAGCAATGAGGGTTGTGTGGCATCACCTCATCTCAGGATTCCTGACTACTTTTGCTACCTGTGTTTTCTCTAGACTGAAGATTGGAAAATATATCCATGAACATTTTAACATGGGGAAAGAATTTTAATTTCTTCTCTGGCAATCTCCATAAAGAAGTTACTGAAACGTTGAAAACCAAAGGCAAAATAGTGTTATACTGTTGTTTTTTAATTAATGTGAAGGCAGGAGAAACTGTTTAAAAACTGGTGATGATATCACTGCAAAATTCAGTGAGTTCTTAAGGGCTGCCATATGAACTAACTGCCTTGGAAGTGATGAACAGGACTGAGATATCTACTGTGGGTTTAGAAATAACACCAAAATTTGTGGGGTACTTTGATCTAGGGAAGAGAAGGCAGCAAGAAGCCTAAGAGGTAATAGGCTAGTATTCAGAGGGAAACAATCTCACAGCAATAATAATGATAATAACTGCAAAGAAAACACAAGATAGTGTTTAAAGACTAAATAGAATTCCAAACTTCAGGCTAAGAAATACACGAGATTTTGGTGGCCACCTGAGGAATCAGAGGCAAATCAGTAGAAAGTAAAGCATTATTCAGTCCAGTGGAAGGTTCTGTTTAATATAAGATTAAGAATCCAGATATTTTGACACTGCCATATAGAGAAGGGTCATTTTCTTGGTATCTAAGGAGGCTTGCACCAATGCAATGCATGAGTGTAGTCTGAAAGATAGGTCTTTAGTTTGGGTTCTTTGTGGATGAGCTATTCTACCTGACTACACCTTAGTAGGCAAAATACTGAGTTATGTGGAATGAACTCTTGGAAACCAAGTTTGAGATTCCTCCCGTGTCTCTATGCTTCAGTGCTAGTATATTTGAAAACACAATTTCTAAAAAATGCTTTCATTAAATTATGGCAGACAAAATAGTGGCCTGCTCTAGTACACCCAGAATGAAATCAGCCATTTTAACTCACAATTTTAATGGTTAATTTTTAAATAAGACATTTTCTTTTTCAATTAATAATTTGTGTAAACCAGGAAAAATGTATTATTAGGTTGAACCATATGAACTTGCTGGTATTTGACCATTTAAAAGAAACAAATGACAATTTTATGTGGTTCAATGTAATAGAATTGAATGATTTTTTCCCCCTCTCTATCTATATTTAAGTTCTTTTTTTTTTTTATGGTCATCCATGGGCTTCGTAAGTTTGGGGGAAACAAGCTAAAAAACTTACCTAACTCCATGAGATTTGGGGTACCAAAGCTACTGAAGAACTTAAGAAAACCTATAATTCACACCTAGAGAAACAGTTTTATTAAAAAGCCCCTGGACAGGAGGTCAGACTGCAGTAGAGAGCAGCAGCTAGGCTTGGCAGAAGGCCAAGACCAAAATTTAGCTAGGGTTGTAGTTATTTGGCTGGATGTTTTTTTATTCAGTGGATCAAAGTAAGTCACTGACCTATGGTAATAATTTTTGATTGTAAGATGTGGAGAATAATGCTGACTTTATCAGAGGTCCTGGAGTATGAAGCCATTCACTGAAATGTTTCCACTCTAGAAGCATTATGCCTATGCTGAGTAGTGAAGTAGGGTGCCACGAAGCCCAACAATCATCAAACTCAAGGCTGACTATCTGTTGCCAATCTGGCATAAACCACATTGAAACTGCCAAGCGATGGTACATCTAACTAAACAAAGTTCCTTTGAGAGGGTAATCCAAGTCATTTTATAAACATATTTATTTTGGGTTGGGGATGGGGAATGACAGTTCAGCAGAGTGGGATGTGCTAGAAGAGAGGTTCTCAACCCTGGCTGTATATTAGGATTACCTGGCCCATTTTTTAAAAAAAATATAAAAACAAGGCCGAACCCTCAGATATCCAGATTGGGTAGATTTGGAGTGGGGCCTGGCTTCCATGCTGTATTTTGGATCCTCAGGGATTCTAATCTGCAGCTAGGGCTGAGAGCATTTAGTCTAGAACTTGCAGTGGACCTTATTTGGAACCTTAAAGAACAGCCTAGCAAATTAAGTTTTTAAAAATTTGTTAGTTATGTGGAATGAACTGAGTATTGATCAATAATGCAGACTGGGTAGCTGTGAGTGAGTTTCGTACTAATAATCTTTGCAGAACTCAAGAATGTACTCCATAAAGTACAACTGCACACAGAAAAGGTCATGTTTGGAAACCTTAGAGCATGAGAAGGATGACTTGAGTGTATGTATGGGGGTGGGATTAAAAACCTGTTATCTTTGCCCCCATTTGTGGAAAAGAGGGTTTTGTCTCAACTGAGCTGCTGACAAATGTGAAGGTTAGTGAGAAGCTCTCTTTTCTATTTAATCTGGGATTAAATTAATAGTCTCCTTTGCAGTCAATTGAACTTTCCCTTCACACTTCTCTTGTCCCCATGCCTGAATCCACACTGGACTCCTCAGAATAAGAATGGGCCATTTACTGCCAGAGCAGAGGCCACATGTTAAGTGGAAGGTTGTGATTACTTTGCTTTCCCACAGTGATGTCGTTGGTAGCTGGTAATTAAGGAGATGCAAACTTCTGTGTAGCACTGACAAGAAAGAAGATATAAACTCCTGCCCATTCCCTTTTAATATTCTTTTGGGGGACTACAAGGAGACTTCAACTCTCCTAGAGAAGGAAATTTGGAATTTAAATAAGGCTGTATTTCTTCCTAGGAAATAAGTATAGGAACAGCATATATGATTAAATGGACTCTGATCATCCAGGGTACTTACTGGGGTGACCAGACTAATAAACACTGGTGCCTTGCAGCCAAATATCACACTGTGACATCAAATGTTTCATCAAGCAAACAGCAAGGAGCTCTTTAGGCTGTGACCCCTAGACCTGAAAAAAGTTTTCTGTGGTTTGGTTGACAAATGAAATTTTAGAAAACACCAAAAATATTATTTTAGCTATCCATGAATACTTCAGTCTAGGGCGAAGAGGTTCCTTCCAAAAGAGGTCTGTTTCACATTCTCTCCTCCCATCATATGTCTTCCTTTCTCTGTCTGTAGTGGAAATTAATGTAATCATGTGAGATATTTAATGTAAACAAAATGATTTCTAAATGTAGAAACACCACTGGTGCACTTAGAGGAGGTCGGTGGCAGGGCAACTGAGCAACTCATCAGAAGGGAAATCATCTGGTTGGAAACCAACCTTGGTACCCATTGTTGAGTTCTAAGAGGTGCATCCGAAAGCCGATTTTATCATCTGTTGTCAAGTGTAATCTGGAATGAGGCTGCTAGAAAGTCAGCTTGCTGATTCAATAAGCATATGACTTTTTATTCTACTTCAGAAATGGGGAACTTGACAAGTTTTATGCCTGTCTTTGGTGTTGATTCTAATAGATGAATTAGAGTAGGAGCTAGTCTGTCAGATATTTTAAACTAAGATCATTGAGTTCTGATCTCTTCTGTTGTTTTTTAAAGGAGAATCTGGCTTGCCAGTGTCAGTTGCTATGTTCTGACACAAGAAATTGAAGGAATCCAGTGGCCAAGAGTTAGAGTATAGAAACAACCCATCTGAATGCTGCTTTCATCACTTTGATACCTGAAAAAGACCTTCCCCCTTTCTAAAGCCTAATAAGAAAAACATACATATAGAAAAATACTCTAGAAACCATTGTGAGTGTCTAACTAGAAAAAGCAAGTAGGCTATTTTGATAGTCCTTTCAAAACAAGACTTAGAAATAAACCATTTTTTCCAGTTTCAATTTTCATAAGTAGAGTCTTTTTTTTTAAATTAAATCTCATCACCCAGTGCTAGCAGAAATTGTAAAGAGCAAAACCAAAGTTTTTTATGTCAGTTTTATTTTTGTAAGCAGGATATACTATAACCATGGCCCACATGGAACATGCAGGCAGCCAGTTTTCTGCTATCTGAGCCTTGGAGAAGATGAGAAGGAATGTCAGCCTATTCTGCCTTTTGAAAAGGTCTGAAACAGACACAGAGCACTTGGGAGAGGTCACCTTCTCATTCTGATGGCTACCTTTTAAAAAGGGTTAACAGAATTGCCAAATACCATGGTCAGCTCAACCACTGGCCAGCAGAAAATAATCTAGGCTTGTATATGTTGGAGGAGCTCAAATAGAAAGGACTTGTAAACAGCATGAGGAACTCTACATCTGCTGTCTAAAACACTTAAAAAAGTTAAGATCCCAGCGTTACTGGGTGGTTATATAACTGCATGGACACTTGGGGGTTAACTTTTGTTGATTATTCAAATTATGGGCTTTGGAGAAGCCTAGGAACAATTTTCAGTTGTGTGGGTGTTAAGTCTATGGATTTGGAATTTATCACTGAAATCAATCATTCAAAGTGTGACTTCATAGTAGAGTCACTTCATCTTAGGTTGTCTTTTAATTTTTTATATAAAATGCATATGGTACTTCTTACTTAGGAAGTTTTACTATGTTCATTAAACTTATTAAAAGGGAAGGCCACCAAGATTCATTTAATAGCTGAACAGCAATTTTTAAAATAGAATAGGATGAATTTAACATGGGATGATGTAACCTTCCAGGGAACTTTTTATAGAGAGCTTACATACTGTAATTGGGGAGAATTTTGTCTTCTATTCAACAGTGGCAAACTGGTGGTTTTATAAAATTAACTATATTATGTTATATAAACATGTTATATAAAATAATGTTAAAATATATATACCTGTGAAAAAGCAAAGTCTTGGCATTATCAGCAACCCTTATGTACAATAAGGAAAACTGCAGTTAGGCCCCAAAGTGCTACCTTTCCCTAGCATCCTACTTAATGTTTGCCTTTGTGTCTATGTTTAGATTGATATTGTAAAGCTAGCCACATGTTTTCCTGCCCTTGCTGATATTTAACACATTTTTCTCAAAGCTTTTTTTTTT
>NW_006431933.1:792862-798590 GCF_000325575.1 Pteropus alecto | reverse complement strand
AGGTTCTTTGTTGGGTGGAAGCTATTCCTCTCCAGCTTCATTTAGACCAGGAGTTAAAAAATTACAACCAGCCACTGGACCAATCTGGCCCAATGCCTGTGTCTGTAAATAAAGTTTTGTTGGCATACAATATGCCCATTCATTTGCATATTGTCTATGACTACTTTCATGCAGAACTGAAGAGTTGTGACAGAAGTGAGCAACTATTTGCTTGTAAGGCCTGAACTATTTACTATCTGGCTCTTTACAGAAAAGGTTTTTGCCAACCCCTGATTTAGGTGCTTGAAAAACTTCAGTTTTAAAATGGGGTCTAAAAATCATGGCAACAGATTTTTGAGATTTTTAAAATGTGCCTTAGGGTTAAAAGAAACACTTTAAACTTGGTCTCTGCTTGTGACTTCTCCTGACCTGCAATAGTCTTTAAAAGGCTTTGAGTGTTGGATAATTGCTAAGATTCTTGAACCCAACATACAGTTTCCTTCATAGTCTTCATATTCCTGTGTATCCCTGAACCATGCCATTGAACTATATCATAAAATTTGCTTCTTAGCAAAACAAAACAAAACAAATCATTAGCATGACTCCAGAGTAATTTAATAGTATCATTATAAAAACAGAACAATTTAAAAGCAAAAATTTGTTTCAGTTCATTTGGGTTCTCCCACCCCAGGGAGAGAGATTACTTTTTAAAAATTGGTTCAGGGGCAGGGACAAGGGAAGCTATTTGAAGAGCTGGATGAGTCAGGTTTAAAAGAATACCACCCAGGCCTTTTATTTAATAGTAATTTAATCAAGATACACAGGGTTTCACTTGGCCCTTAGTCACATTGATGTTTTGTCCAAACACCTGCTGATGGGAAATGGTACCAAATCATGTCTCTTCTTTATTGTGAGGATGCTTTATTGAAATGGCTCCAGCAGAGGCAGGTTCAGGCTGGGAACTAAAGCTCTTCCTATTTTATTGCCATAATTATCCACATTGTACTGTCATTTCCTTACTGGAAACTTTGTTTCAATAAATGTGTTGGTCATTATTTAATAAGCTCATGATATTCCTGCTCTGCAGAACTGCACAGCACTTGGTACCAAATCAAGTCCCAGTCTCTGGTAGCGAGATAGATTGCCTCCACAGCATGACTTTTCCAGTGCTGGGGCAACATGCTGAGTGCTCCAGTTCATGGTGACTGACCTAGGAGGGAAGGAACAAAAGATGTTTGAACTACAGAACACAGAAATCCACAGAAATCCTGTTGAACCCAGACAATGTAAAGCCTCTAAAATATAAAGCCTTTAATCATCCTTATCTAAGCTGCATTAGACAATGCTGTAAATCCATACCAAACCGGTATCTATCATTTCTGCTTTATGAAGACAGACCAGGAGAAAATGTGACCCAGGAGGTGTTTGGTGAGAATAAAGACAGGAAAAAGATGGAGGCACCCCTGTCAGTATGACTGTGCTTTCTCCAGCTGCTGCTGTTGGGTGCCTGTTGAGAATAGAACTTTTTGAGATCTGCTGGATAGAGTGGGAGTAAGAGCTGGGCTTGAAGCTGTACCTTTAGGCACAGACCATGAAACCATCCTTCACAAGTGTGCTAGTTCACATGTGTAAAATAAATCTTGCCAACAACTGGCTATTCTGTACAACTAAGACTACATATAAGCAATGAGTCCTGCCTCCTCTGAACTTTTTTATTCTTTCATTAAAACATTGCTTATGTCACTGGGAGCAGCAGAGAGTGAGCTGACTTTGGGGATGTTTGTACCAGCTCTGCTACTAGTTTCTTGTGATCCTTCCTCTGAACCTGGATGTGTACCAAAGTCGACATTGTTTTCTAATATGGTCCATCACCTTAATAGAAATACTGGTACAGAATTTGGGAAAGAAGCACTTTCAACATGATTTAAAAGGTGTGCTAAAGATTCATATTTAGCTAATTAAACCAAGGAAAAGCTAAATTCATAAAGGCCTTTCTATAAACCTTTAATATTCTATTGGTACAGGTTATTTACATAAAAAGAGCCACCATGTCAAATTTCAATATAATTTAATAAAAACCAATTTCCAGATGAGCTAACTCTGGTTCCAGATAAAGTAGAATAAAAACATTTCTCCTTATTTTTCCCACCCAGTGTAAATGAAATCCCCAAATACGACACATAAAACAAAGATAAGAATCTGAAAGGTGGGGAAAAAAAGATAGACTGACTAAAGACCTTGGGAAATTAGGAAAAACAGAGCTGTGAGTTCCCTGTGTTTTCCTTTTGCCTCCTCTGTATCCTGGAATGGGTTTTAAAGAAGCCAGCAGGCCAGAAATATCAATGGTCACAAATCAAAAAGGCTCAAGAAAAACCTGTTATCTCTAGCCAAAAGGCAGGGAAGGGCCAGCATAGAAAGACAGAAACCAAGCACCACAGAAATATTCCCCTCTCATATCAGCAGAGGTCTAGTAGGAAGTCAGGGCTTCTGGACTACCCTCTCCACCTGGCAGTAACTAGGTGATGCACCCCTTTTAGTGCAGTGTCAGGGATGGCCTCCTAAAATTAAAGATTTAAATAGAATTCAGAGATTCATAACAGATGTTCAAATGTTCAAGATCCAATGGAAAAAATTACCTGTGAAGCCAAGAACCAGGGAAATTTTAACTTGAATGAGAAAAGACAATTGAAATGACACAGATACTGAAGTTATCTGAAAAGGATTTTAAGCCAATATCATAAAAATGCTTCAACTAGCAATTATGAACACATTTGTAACAAACAAAAAAATTATTGGAAAATAAATATAAAAAAGAACCAAGTGGAGATTTTAGAACTGTAAAATACAATGACCAAAATTTAAAAAGCTCACTGTATGGGCTCAACGGCAGGACAGAGATGACAGAGTAAGGAACTAGTGAATCTGAAAATAGAACTATAGAAATTACACAATCTGAGCAACAGAGAGAAAATAGAGTAAAAAAAGATGAACAGAGCCTCAGAGACCTATGGTACTACAATAAATGATCCATTGTTCATGAGTTCCAGAAAGAAGGGGAAAACAGATTGAAGCTGAAAAAGTACTTGAAAAAATATGGCTGAAAATTTCTCAAATTTGGAAAAAGACATAAACCTACACAGGTTCAAGAAGCTGCGTGAACCACAAACAAACCACAAAGAAATCTGCACAAACATACAGGGTTCATTAAAACATGTTGCTGTGTCACTGTATGGAAGATGTCTCATAAATTCTGATATGATGCATTACTTATGGAAGTGACTTGAATGTCAGTGGATTTTATATCTGAAACCATGGCGGCCAGAAGGAAATGACACAATATTTTTCAAGTGCTGAAAGAAAATGACTGTCATCTTGGTCTTATATATTCCATGATAATATCCTTCAAGAATGAAGGCGATATAAAGACATTCTCAGATGAAGGAAAACTAAGCATTTGTTAACAGAACTGCTGTAAAAGAATTGCTAAAGGAAGTTCTTCCAACAGAAAGGAAAAGATAAAAGAAGGAAACTTGAAGCATCACAAATGAAGAAAGAACAAGAGAAAGGATAAAGTAAGAATAAATTTAATAACTATATATTTCCAGGTGGATACTAGACTAATTGGGGGAAGGGTACTAGACTAATTGGGGAGATCACTTCGTAAATTAGATAAATGTCTAACCACAATGCTGTACACCTTAAATTAATAGAAAGTAATATTGAATGTCAACTAATTGGAAAAAAACTGCAAATAAATCAAAATGAAATTCTAAAAAATGTTCAAATAAACTACAAGAAGGCACAAAAAGGGAAATAGGGGAAAAAAAAACAGGGACCAAATAGACATCATGTTTTAAAATGGCAAAATTAAACCCTGTAATATCAATAATTATAAAATATAATTAAATATAAATGGTCTCAATATACAAATATACAAAAAGAGATTGCCAGAATAGTTTTAAAAATATGACCCAACTGTATGCTGTCTACAAAATAATAATTTCAAATATGATATAGGTAGGTTGAAAATAAAAGGATAAAAAGGATATACCATACAAACATTAATCAAAATAAAGGAAGGATGGTTATATTAATTAGTATCAGATAAAATAGGAAATTACCAGGGACAATGAAGTACTGTACATAATGGTAAAAGATTCAACTCATCAATAAGACAGAAATCCTAAATGTGTATGTATGTGGCAAACAACAGAACTTGAAATTTCTTAAAGCAAAAACTGAAAGAACAGAAAGGAGAAATAGACATATCCACGTTTATAGTTCGAAACTTAAATACCTCTTTCAACAATTGATAGAATACTAGACAGAAAATCAACTGATATAGAACTAAACAATATCATCAACCAAACGAGATTGAATTGATATGTATAGAACACTCCATCTAAATAACAGTAGAAACACATTCTTTCAATGCATACATGGAACATTCACGACATAGATCATATCCCGGTTCACTGAACAAACCTGAACAAATTTAGAAGAATTGTGACATAGATCATATCCCGGTTCATTGAACAAACCTGAACAAATTTAGAAGAATTGTGACATAGGTCATATCCCGGTTCATTGAACAAACCTGAACAAATTTAGAAGAATTGAAATAATAATAGAGTATGTTCTCTAAACATGATAGAATCAAACTACATGTCTATAACAGAAAGACAGGAGGAAATTCTCCAGAATCCTGGAAATTAAACAACACATTTCTAAATAATCCATGGGAAATTAAAAAAAAAAACAATATATTGAATTAAAATGCAACATATCAAAATTTGTGAGACAGTCAAAACAGTCTGAGAGGGAAATTTATAGTATATTAGATGCTTAAGTTAGAAAAAAGAAAAGGTCTCAAATCAATAATCTAAGCATCCGCCTCAAGAAACTGAAAGATCAAAATAAACACAAATCAAGCAAAAGGACATAAGAAGAGCATAAATCAGTAAAATCGAAACAGGAAGGCAATAAAATCAATGAAACAAGAAGCTGGTTCTTTGAAAAGATTAAAATTTTGATAAACCTCTATCAAGACTAATTATAAAAAAGGGAATATACAAATTACTAATACCAGAAATGAAGTAGGAGCTCACTGCAGACCCCACAGACATTAAAAGGATAAAAAATAATAATGAAAATACAATTCTATTTAAATAAATATGACAGCTTAGATCAAATAGACCAATTCCTCAAAAAGCACAAACTACCACAATTCAACCAATGTAAAATAGATAATTTGAAAAGTCATATAACTACTAAAAATTGAATTAATCAGTGACTTCCAAAAATCTCTAGGCCCAGATACTTTCAATGGAGAATTCTACCAAACATTTAAAGTAGAATTAACACCAATTCTATACAATCTCGTCTATAAAATTGTGAGGCTATTATTACCCTGATACCAAGACCAAACAAAGTACAAAAAAAGAAAACTACTGACCAATATTTCTCATGAACTTAGGTACAAAAATCTTCAACAAAATATTAGCAAATTAAATTCAACAATATATGAAAAGATTTTTTTAATTTTTATTTTTCAATTAGAGTTGACATTCAATATTATTTTATATTAGTTGCAGGTGTACAGCATAGTGGTTAGACATTTACATAATTTATGAAGTGATCCCTTTGATTAGTCTAGTACCCATCTGACACCATACATAGTAATTATGATATAAGTGACTATATTCCCTATGCTGTACTTTATATCCCTGTGACTATTTTGTAACTGCTG
>NW_006431933.1:780075-791451 GCF_000325575.1 Pteropus alecto | reverse complement strand
AAGTTAATTCTTCCTATCCATGAGCACAGTATTATGCTTCCATTTATTTGTATCTTCTTAAATTTCTTTCTTTAATGTCTTATAATTTTCTGAGTATAAGTCTTTTACTTCCTTAGTTAAATTTATTCCTAGATATTTTATTTTTTGTACAATTATAAATGAGATTTTTTTAAAATTTCTGATAGTTCATTATTGGTGTATAGAACCAATTCTGGCAAGTATGAGATGATATTTCTGAATATTAATTTTGTGTTCTGCTCCTTTTCTGAATTCATTTATCAGTTCTAACAGTGTTTTGGTGGAATCTTTATAGTTCTCTATATATAGTATCACGTCATCTGCAAATAATGACAGTTTTACTTCTTTCTTTCTAATATGGATGCCTTTTATTTCTTTTTCTTGTCTGATTGCTTTGGCTAGGACTTCTAATATAATGTCGAATAGAAGTGGTGACAGTGGGCATCCTTGTCTTGTTCCTGTTCTTAAGGAAAAAGCTTTTAGCCTTTCCCCATTGAATATGTCAGCTGTAGTTTTATCATATATGGCCTTTATTATGTTGAGGTATGTTCCCTCTATTACCACTTTGCTGAGAGTTTTTATCATAAATCAATACTGGATTTTGTCAAATGCTTTTTCTGCATCTATTGATATGATTATCCTTCAATTTGTTAATGAGATGTATCACATTAATTGATTTGCAGATATTAAACCAACCTTGCATCCTAGTAATAAATCCAACTTGATCATGGAGTATGATCTTTTTGAGTTACCGCTAAATTCTGTTAGCTAATATTTTGTTGAGGATTTTTACATTTATGTTCATCAGGGATATTGGCCTATAATTTTCTTTTTATGTAATGTCTGTCTGGTTTTGGAATTAGGGTAACAGTGGCCTTGTAGAATGAGTTGGGGTATATGAAAAGATTTAGGTATCATGACTGAGTAGGGTTTATTTTAGGATGTAAGGCTGGTTCAGTATTCAAAAATCAATCCATATAATCTACCATATTAACAGGCTAAGGAAAAAAAAAACTATCAAATCAATTGATGCCAAAAAGGCATTTGAAAAAATTTAACACTCATTTGTGATAAAAACTCTCAGCAAACTAGGAATAGAGGGAAACTTCCTCAATTAGATTTTATTATTTTTATTTTTTAACACCCACAGCACCTGGTATTCCTAGGTGGTCTCCCATCCAAGTACTAACCAGGCCTGACACTGCTTAGCATCTGAGATCAGACGAGATTGGGCACGTTCAGGGTGGCATGGCCATAGACTCAATTAGATTTAAAAAATATACATAAACCTACATCTAGCCTCATACTTTATGGTGAAAAATTGAATGCTTTCCCTCTAGGATTGGGAAGAAGACGAAGACGTCAGCATTCACCATTCTTATTCACCATAGTACTAGAAGTCATAGCCAATGAAATAAGACAAGAAAAGGAAATAAAAGTCATATTGATTGGAAAAGAAGATGTTTGTAGATGATATGGTTTGTACATAGAAAGTCCCAAGGAATGTACCAAAAACTCTTAGAAGTAATAAGTGAATTCAGAAAGTTTGTAAGATACAAGATCAATATTTAAAAATCAATTTTATTTACATATACTAGCAATGGACATCTTGAAACCAAATTTTAAAGCTTGATATTTACAATCATTCATAATAAATACTTAGGTATAAATCTAATAAAACATGTAAAATGCTTGTATACTAAAAACTACAAAACACCAATAAAAAGAAATCAAACAAGATGTAAATCAATAGAGAGACATAAATATGTTCACGGATTAGAAGACTCAACATAGTAAAGATGTCAATTTTCCCCAAATTGATATATAGGTTTAACGAACCTTCTATCAAAGTCCATCAATGACTTTTATAGACAAGCTTATTCTAAAATTTACATGAAATGACAAAGAAACTAGAATAGCTAAAATCTTTTTAGAAAAGAATAAAGTAGGAATAATCACTATTCAATATTAAGTTATATCTAACTACATTAATCGAAACAGTGTGGTATTGGTGGAGCAACAGATTCAGAGATCAATGAGAAGATTAAACCTAGAAATAGACATACATATATGTCTTGCTAACCGATTTTTCTACAAAAGTGCAAAAGCAATTCGTTAGAGGAAGGATAGTCTTTTCAAAAAATAGTGCTGGAGCAGTTAGACATTTACAGGCAAAAAAATACTTGACCCAATCCTCGCACTTTATACAAAAATTAACTCAAAATGAAGCATAGAATTAAATGTAGATATAGGTAAGTTTATCCTAGAATTTATAAGAAAAGGCAAAAGAAAAAATACAAAACTTTTACAAGAAAACATGGGGGTTTGATGGAGTATAGTATGTGACTATAAAGGGAGATCACAAGAGAGTTTCTTTGTGCTGATGGAAGTTCTGTGTCTTAATTGTGGTGGTGTTTACACATACCTATATGTGATAAAATCACACAAATCTACACATATAAATATACTCAAAATGAGTGCATGTAAATGTTGAGAACTGAATAAAGTTTGTACCTATGTCAATTTCCTGGTGTTGATATTGATCTATATATAAGATGTTAATGTTGAGGGAAGATGGGTGAAGGGTACACCAGACCTCTCTGTACTGTTTTTGCAACTTTCCATGTATCTATAATTATTTAAAAATAAAACATTTTCCTCTGTCACTGTTTCTTTGTGCAATGCGTTCAGCTTTCCATTTGGGTTGTTTTAAAGACCTGGAAACAACTTGGCAGTTAGTCAGGGTGGTTTTCTGTCAGTGATAAACTAAGTGCTAAATGTTGCCTGGTCATATGCAATGTCCAACAAATGTTTATGTAGATACTACCAGTCCAACCTCTGAACCCATAATAAAAAAATTAAATCCTTTTATTAAAAATCTTCTTTAAATTTTTAAAAAATCTACCTGAAAAGCTGCTTTTCACTCAAATTAATTTTTTTTATTTGATCAAATCGCTGGCAACACAAGGTGGGAGTAGAGGAGAGACAGAAGCTTTGAAAGATCTGTTACTACCTCTGGGGTATTTGAAGAGCTGTTCTGAATGAAGTCCTGCTAATCCTGACTGGGCAGCCCACAGTGTACAGGTGGCAACCTCATAAGGCCCTTTCTTTCTTCACACTAGAAATGGATCCCCATCCTTTTGTTTCCATCTCTAGTTTCTGAATGTCACTGAACCAGGACAGGGATGCTCATATACCTTCCATTTCTGACTTATACCTCCATAGAGCCTGTAGTGGCCAAGTAGACTCTAAAAAGTACTATCAGCAAATTTCCTACCATTTTCAATATTTTTTTGCTGTGTTTAAAACATAAACATGTTCATGAATTCTTATGTGATGGTCCCCAAAATTCTTAAGCCCCCAGTTTCTTAGACATAGGTTTAAGAATTAAATTCACTCCAGACCCCACTCTTCTTAATACTATGGAGTCCTATTCAGTTGGAGCTAGGAAGTATTTGACTTTAGGTGTGTATTTAAAAACCAAGTACTCAGTTTACCAGCCAGCTATAGTGACCAAGTAGCTAGTTTTGCCATTTTTTCCAGCTGCTAGATGTTTGAGAATGAAGAATTAAATTTTAAGCTACTAAACTTGGTTAAAACTATTTCCGCTTACTCAGAGTTAGGGGAGAATGAAAATGTTTGCCACTACTTGAACTGCCTAAAATGAGTGTAGACCTTTCTGGTCATTCCTGAGTCAAAAGTGTTTAAAGACCTGTCCTGTATGAAAATAGAAAATCGATAATTAAAAATCTGTCTTAATGCAATTAATTTCCAGAATTATGGAGATTTCTGTATATCAATGTTGTGTGAAGCATGTATAAAAGGGTTTTTTAAATATTTGGCATTGAAGTGTGAAGTCATTCCTTAATACTCAATTCACAAATTAGTTTGCTCTTTAAAAAAAACAAATTATTTACTTAATTATTCAAAGTTATATTCCAATGAGTTAGGTGTATTTATTTCCTCTGCTACAGTTTCCCTGAGTATTTAAATGACCAGCCGAGCCCTAAATGCAGCTGGTTGACCTACTAATGGCCTTGCTGCCATCAAAGAGAAACTTCTTTCCGGGTTACAGAGCCTGCACTGCGATTGCATACAGTTGGCTGGGCTGAGCCTCACAGCCTACAGCGGAATAACTCAGGAAGACACACTCTTAGCATTTTAATCATACTTTTTCAGCTAAGACGGGGGAGGAGGAAGAATCAACTTCCTGCTGGCTTTAAAGTTTGAGAACAGAAGATTCAACCAAATGAACTTGCAGCTCTGCCTTCCTGTCCCTTTTCACGTTGGGTACCAATCAATCCCTGGGCCTCAAAAGTGGATCTGGGAACTTGCATGGGCACCTCACTTCCCTCCTTGAATGGCACCTGGAGATTTTTACCTGTCCTTCTTCAAGATTTTCTTGTTTTTGCCTCTGGAAGTATGCACTTGTCCCTGCCCACTTGCTTGTGCCAGGTGCAGCACCCTGAGTTTACCACTAAAAACGACTTCACAGATGCTACAAGTTGGTGCTGGGACTTAGCACTTGGGCTGAGGGATCTGAGATTTCCGGGTATTCAGCAGGTTCCGTTATCACTGGTGAATTACTTTCCAGTCCATTGTAACAGCCTTCCTCCTGGACCCATTCCAGAACAAATGGGCTGAGAATGGCATTGGCCTCTTTTTCAATGGTAACATGTTCTTGTAAGATCTGCCAGCATCTGACCCTGGAACTACCCTCTGTGGATGATGTTACCATCTAAGCTTATCTGTTAACCTGGGTTAAGCTTTCTTAACCTTCCTGTTTTCACTTCCAATCAGTGAAATTCAGTGCCAAGGAAAACAAAAATGACTGACAATGTTGACAGTCATTTAGTTATTGATTTTTTTAAAGGGAGCTGCTTAAGGATAATGTTAAAACGGTACTCAAAATACCAGAAATATCAAAATGCAAGCACTGGACTCTAAAGCAAAATGTAATAGGAAACATTTAGTTTGCTAATATAACCATATCTCCCCCCCATAGCCTCAGAATGTACTTTAAACATCATAAATATGATAAATCATTATCGGACTTTTAATCTGAAAAATTAGGTGGCAGTGGTAGGGGGTGGTAGAGGGCGCCAGAATACTTGCACTGGTCAATAATAGTTTCAGTTGTATTTAATACTTGAAATAACTCTTGCTCTAAGTGAAAACAAGGATTGAGTAAATACACGCACACAAACACAAACAAATAAAACTCTTGTCTGGGGACTGCAGGGAGAGTTTAGGAGAAAGGTCACTTGCCTGGACCTGGGAAGACCATGTAGAGAGTTGAACTTCCCCCACTATCCTCCACCCTGCCCACAGTGGGAGGAAAATACCCACTTTTCTACTCCAGAAAAACCTCAGTCCATGCCAGTCACTAGTCAAGCCCCAGAGTCAGCCAGTGCAAAAATTAAATGGTCATTACATTTCCCCAGTAGAATAAAATAATAATGTTTCCCAGAGTCAGCCAGTGCAAAAATTAAATGGCCATTATATTTCCCCAGTGGAATAAAATAATAATGTTTCCCATTTTATCATACCCATCCCCAACTAAAAATTTCCAAAGTTTTTGAGCTCACTTGAGAACAAAATGAATGCACTCCAAATCAGTATTAATAAAACTTGGAAACAGCTGAGTTTGCCTAGCTGACTTTTGTTATTTGTTTTTTCATTGAACTGTTCCGAGATATAATTTTAATTGGCATACATAATTGCTTTTGTGAGTAAGGTCATTCCAAAGTCAAATAAAGGAACTGAGTCAGTATTTTATAATATATATTTGACTACCCACCTGAAGATGTTTGTCATCTACCAAGTAGGGGTAACTGGGGTTAGTAAAGGCATGGGGCTGGGAAATGATAAGAGCTTGCACCTGCCATTCAGGCAGCCCTGTGGCCTCCATTGGGGTTATTAGCCAAAAGAGTAGCTGAAGGTGGGGTAGGAGACACTGGAGCTGCCCTCATAAAGCTTTAGGATTCACAGGTTAGGATGGTTGGTCAGTGTTCAGAGTCTGTGTATCAGGCCAAGTCTAGCCTATTACTTCAGGTAGCTCTCCCTACAGAATGAGGTACTGTGTCTGTTCCACTTTTTCTTAGCCCTGTCCACAAGCTGGTGTGGATAAAATGGCCCCATGGCTGAGAGAATAGGTTTATGTTGGCACAGGACACTTGAGCATGTAAACTAGACCTCCCTTGGGGCCTGTAGGATTGCCAATGATTGGCATACTTGGAAGCAGGACATAGATTTTCCCTTTGACTGTTGAGGAATAAAAATAGAATTAATTTAAAAGGCATTCAATCATGCTGGGAGTTTTGTTGTTCTTTGGATGTATGTGTTTATTTTCAGCTGATCATGTCTTTTTTGCAAAACAGTCACCTTCATGATCACTAGCTTGGAGGTGGGAGTGGAGTACACAAAAAGGCAACAATGTATAACTTTTTGTTCTTTGCAGAACCTGAAAAATGTATTGTTTTACTTTATTATATCCATGTTGGTGATATCCTTTATTAGAGCAAGAGAAAGCATCTGCTTTTATTGCTTCTAAAACTTGTGTATTTAACAGATTCCAGCTCTAGGCTGTTTGAAAGGAAGTCCTATTTTTTAAAAAAATTATCTTGATCTTAATATTTTTGGCCTGCTGTTCCCACACTCTAGCCGAAGCAGTAATATATCCTTTTTGATAAAGTCTGGTCTCAGTCATGGAGAAAGAGAGTTTGAAGCTCTGGGACATTTTTTCTCTAATGTTCACCTTACCTGTATATATGTAAGGACTGTTTCAGTTAGCCTCCCGATTCACACCGGGGGCTGCTCTTTACTTTCTTCGGTTCATCATCTTTACAAAAGAACTCACAGTTTCACACCCCTTACCCACTCCCCATACAAAACAAATGTCTCTGTAATGTTCTATTTCTAACTTCCAGTTAGCTGTTTTCTCTGTTTACAGTCTGCTGGTTACCATGCCCAAATGATTTTAATCACACAGTATTAATCTCTCCAAACCATCCATCTAGGCATTTGGATTTCAGGCCAGATCTGAGACTTCTTGATGCCTCACAACTCTCCTTTTAGCACTGTGCCTAAAAGTAACACTTAACAGAAAGGGCCTCCATTTCATGAGTAAAAACATATCTACCTTAGTGGTTATTTTTAGTATGTGACTCTTCAGGGGAAGAGATTCTGCTCACTCCAAACATGGTCAGCACTAAAGTCAAATGTAGTGGTTGTCTTTCACAGCCTCTTAATCCCCTAATTTAAAAATGTTCACTATCAGCTCATGCTCCAATTTCTTCTCAGCATCCAGTATGACGATTTTTGATTTTTGAATGTGAACAAGGCCAGCTGCAGAAATGTCAGACCGAGCCACTGGTTTGGTGCCTGTGGGCCAAGGCGGGCAGGGAGCAAAACTGACAGGCTCCCATTCTCACGAAGACATCACTGAGCTCTGCAACTTTTCTCTCATCGAAACTGCTTCCTGTTCAGCTCCCAAACAGTTCACTTCCCTGTGTTCTTGAACTTGGGCCAGCACTGTTTATTAGTCCCTACCATTCTTCTTTTATAGTATACCTAAGTAGAAACATTTCTTTCAATAGAGCAAGTTCCTTCAGTTCCACTACGAAGCAGGAGAGTGTTGGGCCAGGAGCCTGCACAGAAAGGTTCATTTATTGGTCACCTTGTTCAACTGGAACATCAGAGACAAAAAAGCAAGGCCCGTTTAGTTTTTTTAGTTTCATTCTTTTCTGTGCTGCTCATGCTGAGAACAAGCTGAGAAAAGGCATACTGAGGAATTTTAAGCCAGCTGTTTATAAATGTTTTTTTTTTAAGCATCATTCCCAACTATTTATATTACATTTGTATTCATGGGAAGAAAATCTCTGGCCAGACTAAAAAAAAACCTGTTTGAAAACCCTCTGAATCTGCCTCAACAACTGCAAATGGGCATTTCCACTTTCCTCCAGACTACAAAGAGGGTTCTCAGAAACATAGATAAAAATGTACGAATAGTTAAACCTTATTTAAAATAAGCCTATTCCCTAGTGATATTGTCCTGAAATAGCTGAAGTTCAAGTCAATAGGTATAATCCACTGTAACAGTACCAGAAGAAGGCCATCTTAACAAGAAGTTTGCTAAAACCTGATGTCATATGTAAGTGAGATTTTAAAAAGAGATGATCATTTTTATTTTAAAATGTAGCCAGTATTTAAAATAATCACAGAAATGACACTTTCAAAATACATGTGGACTGCAGAAGGGCTGAGTAGTTGATATCATCTTGGCATCCTGGTTCCCACAACCTGAGGTATGAATTAAAATTTTAAAAATTTACCTACAAAAGGCTATATATTTCTGTTTGAATTTGCACAAAAGATTTCTAGACATATATCACAAGAAATGTAGTGGTTGCTTCTAGGAAGTGAGACCGGCAGGTATTTCATATCTTTCTATACTGTTGAACTATTTCTATTTTTTTTACCATGTGCTTATATTATGTATAAAATCGTTTAAAACACTAGTTCCAAAATAGACAGTAACTTGATTTTAATCCTCTGGCTATGTTATCCTTGACAATTACCCAACCTCTCTGAGCTCATTTCACCATCTATAAAATGGAGATACTATCTACCTCATAATGCAAACATGGAGATTAACTCAGACAACGTACATTAAGCAAGTAATACAGTGCACAAAACAGGTATTCAATGTACGTCACCTCCCCTTAACACCAAGAAACCCTGGAAATCCTCTTAATTCAACCTCCTCTTCTTATTAGTAAGAACACTAAAGCCAAAAAGGCTTAGGACCTTGCCCAAGGTCAATCAAGTAGTAACCAGGAGAGCCAGGTTCTGATGCCTGGCTTCTTGTGCCCTAATATAAAAAATGATTTCATATGAGCCAAGGAATGACCCTATTACTACCTTATGGACACATCTCACTATGCGGTACCAGCCTCCTCCTCTGCTTTGCTCATCAGACTTAACAAATGCTAATTTTTCCTAAACACAAAGTCTATCATAAACTGAGGGGGCCCTATCTGAGAAGGAAGCCCCAAAGGAGAGCTCTAAGAATGTCTTGATCAAAGGCAGCACTAACCTCACAAGAGAGCAGTGGATGTGTTTTTAAAAATTGTTCACATCTTACTGCAGCCCTGTGACTCAGATACCTATTTGTGTGCACGTGTATGTGTGTGTGCACATGAGTGGGCACATGTGCACATGCACGTGCACACACACACACACGTGCGCGCGCGCACACACACACACACACACACACACTCTAACTTTCAGCCCTCTGGCATGAATACAGCACCCACACTGACTTATAGTTGAGAATTTAAACAAATTTTGTTGAATGAGAAAATCTATGTAAGAATATTGTTTAACAAATGCCCATTCTTTAGCAATCTGTGTTTAAGCAAGATGTTCTCCTTTCAGTGATATTTATACATAAGCCATATGGGGCATAGTATCCCAACTAAAATGGAATGACTTTCAAAATGCTTTGTTAAAAATTTGGCGGTGGCTGATCATTTCTTTTTCTTTTTGGATGATTTCCTTAGAAACAAAGCTTTCTGACTGTTAGGGCTTAGATTACAGTATACTTGCCTCCTTTCCTAATTTCATTCAAAGAGTTGGTCCATCAAGAACAAAGGGCAAAGTGTCTTAAATGCCTACAGGAATGAAATCCTGGGTCCTACTAAAGGGAGAGGTCAAAGGAAGAGATGCTGAAAATGATAAAACAGCACATCAGTCTGTTTGGAACAGTGATGGATAGTGTACAATGATGGATTATTAGATAAGGAGTACAGACAACAAAGCCTTTGAAGGAGTGTGAGAGGGTGATAAATGGAGCCGTGAACAATCTAAGACATTTCCCCCTTTCCATATTAATACCCTACATCTACTTGGAATTTCATAGCTCCAAGTTCTTTCACACAAATTACTGTGGCAGACAGTTCACCACTCATTAACAGCCCTCTATCCCATCTTGATCTTGTCCCAGTGGCCATGGCTCAGCCCAGGGGATGAACATGACTGGTCCAAATCAGTGGTTCTCAACTTTGGCTGTACAGTACAGTCACCTGGGGGAGCTTTTATAACATCCCAATTCTTGGACCCAACCTCAGACCAATTACATCAGAATTTCCGAAGGTGGAGCTCAGGTCCTGATATTAAAAACAGGTGAATATAATGTGGTTTAAGCCAATCAGGACGATCACAGTCCTCTTCACCAATTTTGGGGCTAGGGCAGGCCATGTGACCCAGTCAGTTCTAGCCAGTGAGACGAAAAAGGAAGTTGGCTTGGAGTAGGGAGTTCTGGGAAAGGTTTTATAACGAGATTAAAGGAAAGAGAGACAAATAAGGGAAAATTCCTCTACTCCTTACTTGTTAACCAGATTCCTTCCCTTCTACATTTTACAGTCCTGAGCAGTTGTGTGAGGAAGTGATGCTTGTGGCTGTGGCTACCATCTTGTGACAGTGGGAAGATAAGCTGGGGAATGAACTCCAAGATGTAAAAGATGGAAAAGGCCTGGATCCTTGGTGACTTGGTTCAGGGTGCCAAAGTCCCTACCCAGCCCTTAAAGAAGTGTACTAACTCCCTCCCTACCAAATCTTGGTTGTCAGGTATGAACCATCCAGAAGTTACTTGGATCAATTCATGTGCAGCCTCTTTTCACTGCTGATCTGAAGGCATACTCAGATGTCTTGTGTGAAGGACAGCCATGGAAAGGATGGCTGTAGGATCATTGGTTTTCTTGTGTAGGTGCTCTTGGCAGCTTTGAGATATTTTAGTGATTTCTTCAGTGGTTGGAACATATTAGTAATAGAACTAAGTGTGTCTCCCACCCCAGACTAACCTCTAAGCCTGGCCAGGGAGCCATAGGTGCTGCTAGGAGATGCTAAGGGGGTCCAGGTAAGAGTGTGTCATAATGGAGAGATTCTGACCTCTGGGGTTGAACACCAATGCTGCTCCACCTTCACCAGCCAGGTGTGACTTCAGGCAAATTACTTGACTTCTATGGGTCTCAGATACCTCATTTATAAAATCGATACTATGTCAAAATAATGATATATGTAGAATGTCTAACTCAATGTATGGCACATGAGCATCCATTTCCTTCACTTCCCCTCCTAGAGTGTGACTGACTTTTAGTAACTCATCAGTGGATCAATCATGCTATCTTTCTAGGAACCAGGAATACAAGCATTTTAGTAAATCCACTGGTTGGTGGTGACATGGTAAGAGCCCAATAATTCCAGCAGAAATGTGAGAGGAAGGGCTTAGTCACCAAAGTACGGAAAAGCCTAAAGCTGGCTTCCAGATGTCCCTGCATCCCTGCAAAGGAAGCTCCA
>NW_006431933.1:769588-780057 GCF_000325575.1 Pteropus alecto | reverse complement strand
ACAGACCAACTTCCTAGAAGGCGAAGGCTTGTCTGCTAACCCTCCTCTCTATTCTCCCTACTACACTCCAGTCAACACTCAATAAATGTTAATAAAAATGGAAAAAAGTAAGTTTCTGGGAGATTGTCAGTTCTTAAAGCCATGAAATGCTGTAGCATTTGCCCTAGAGAGGTATTCTCTCAAGCCTGAGAAGGAGGGTTAGGGACTATTATGTTACTTAACATCTGTAAATACAGGATTAACAGATGAAAGGATGTTTTTGTTAAGATGTGACAAGTCATCCTGTGCTTTACCTTCCTTTACTATGGAAATCAGGAAGGAACATAGACTTCCTAGCAATTACAGAAACTGACCAAGAAAACCACTTGATCACTGTGAGAAAAATCAGCTAGCTTCCGAAATCTCTCTGAAACCTTGGCTCCATTAACAAAAACAAAATCCGTGTTCATTAACATCTTCAACTTTGTCCTCAGAGCTTCATCCCAGGGGAATAGTGAATTATGCTATAAAATAATGAATGGAAACTTAAGGCACTTCCGCCTACCCAGCACTGCTTTTCCTCCTCCTTTGGACTGCACAGTGTAGTAAGCTGCACCCTTCCAACTCACACATAGTCCGGGGAAGTGTATTCCCAGGCCAATAACTAGACTCTTTAAGGTCAGCATTATGCAGAACAAACTCTTCCCTCAGGCCAAAGTACAGGCCATACACTGACCCAGACACTGAACACATTTCGAGATCATTTAAGCCCCATTTTAGCACCTCGGGATATATGTTTATAGAGAAAGATCAAAACAAAATTAGGGGAGGGATGTCTTTTCACAAAGCTCCTTCTGTGGTTACAGCCAAAGCTGCTACTGCCAATTTAAGGTTCCATCTCTCAAATAGATTGGGCGAAGTCCGGGAAGCCCAGCCCTGAGGTCTTGTCAGCACTAGAGGAAGCTGACCAGGCAGCTTTTGAGACTTGATGTAAAAGGGATATGGTCAAACATCCTGCAAACGCCAGTCACTGGGGGAAGGAGGAAAAGCCACGCCACGTGAGCCAGGGGAAAGCTAAGTTTGTTCTAGCCACTGTACCAGAGTCTGAGACACACATGTGCAAAAAGTGTTGCAAGAGAAGCCTGGTTATGCCTGTATGCTTGGGAACTCAGAAGGAAATCCCTGGAGTCTAAGCATCAGAGACTGAAGCAGAGAAGAAATATGAAACAGATTAGGGAGAGGTAGAATAAGAGTCAATAACATCCACAAAACTCTGCTTTTGGCTTTTCCTGTGCCTGCAAACACTGTTGCAAAAATTTTCCCCACAGGACAGATTGGCATCAAGATAAAGTCATGGTCCCCGAAATCCTACACTTTTCATGTCAATTCCAAGTCTCAAGTTCCAGTATGACTTTCAAACCTCTCCTCTCCGCAGACCTATTACCCCTCTTTCCTCTCCCGCTTCCTCAGTTTCAAGAGATGACCTTACCTGTTACTTCACAGAGGGCACTGGGAGTGTGGAGACCTGGGCTCCGCTTCAGCTATACTTAACCTCTCTCATCTCAGGATCCAGACCTGAGGAGGCAGGTGGCTAAACTGGAGATCCCGATGGCTCTCCTAAATTCTACCAGCAGCGATTTCCCACGGCTTGGATCTGTTCTGACAGGGCGAGATCTGGGACTGCATCATCCCCTCCCCCTGCAGGCTAGTCCAAGCTCCCGAGGACCCTTCTCTGCCCCACCCTGTCCCACCCTGCCAGGGACCACCTTACCGGCATCCGACCCCAGGACGCGGGTTGGGGGCTACGTGGCGCCAACGGCCTCTGTCTCCAGCAGCGTCTCCACATCCACCGCCGGCTCGGCGTTGTCTTCCTCTCTGCTGCGCGGGTAGGCCAGCAGACGCATGGCAGGAGCGCAGGCGGCCTCCACCTGGCGCACCTGCTCTCGGCTCAGGCGCTCACGCCAGGCGTGCACAGCCTCGCGGGCGTCGCGCGCGGACAGGTGGAAGGGCCGGTCCGCCCCGTAGGCCGTGCCTCTAGTCATGTTGAGCGCGAAGGTGTCGAGCGCAGCCAGCGCGCGCAGCCCGGCGAAGCGCAGCAGGCGGCGCAGCTGGGCGCGCGGCTGCCGCACCAGGTCCTCATAGCGCAGCCTCAGGTAGCGGCGCCGCAGCCAGGCGGGCGCCCCGCGAGCGAAGAGCAGGTCGCGCAGCCAGGCTTCGCAGATCACCTCCAGCGCTCCGGTCAGGAAGAAGTCTGTGCGTGGCGCTGCGGGCAGCGCGCGGGACGGGCTCCCAGGGCGAGCGCCAATCCCATGCGCTAGCAGCACGCGGTGGAAGCGGTCGCCCCTCTGACGCGTGCGCAACACCTGGATGCTCTCGCGTAGAAGCCCCTGCCTGGACTTGAGGCGCGAGTTGTGTACGGCTCGCGGGTCGCGGAAAAGCTGCACCACCTTCAGGTTGAGGCCCGGGTCACGCAGCAGGGGCACCAGCACGCCCAGATCGAGGAGGCGCACGTCCTTGATGACCACCACGGGGTACTTGCGGCACTCAGCCTCCAGAGCGCGCAGAGCCACGGGTGGGCAGCTGCGCTCGCAGGTGGTGTCTTCGACGAGGCCGACCTCGGCCCGGGCACGGGTCGCGCCGGGGCACAGGGGCGGCGAGCAGATGACCTTGTTGGTCCGCCAGCGGAAGAGGGCAGCTGTGGTGAGATTGGCCGCGCTCGGGGAGCGCGCGGCGGGATCCCCCGGCGGCGCATACAGCTGCAACACCGAGAAGTCGCAGCGGAAAAGCGAGCGCAGCATGTCACGCAGCGCGCCCTGCAGGCTCTCAGCATCGCCGGGATACAACGCCTGCCAGAGATGCCACATGGGCTCGTACAAATAGAAAACGTCCGGGTGCTGGTTAAAGAGTTCGCCTAGGAACGATGAGCCGGTGCGCCAGGTGGCATGCACATAAATGTGTTGCTTCTCACCAGACACCGCTTCCCCGGGCGCTGCTGTGAGGTTGCCCGGAGACCCTTCTCTTCCACAACCTGCTCTCCCTCCCCGGCCGCCGCCGCCTCCAGACTCCACACTCCCAGGCTGCGCTGCAGGCCCGGGCAGTGCCCGGAGCCCTTGTCCCCATCACGGCCACCATGCAGTATGGAGGGGACGAGCAGCAGCATCAGCGTGTACAGCACCAACAGCAGGGCGAACTTGCAGTACTTCCGGCGCCGCCGCCGCCGACCCTTCATCGTTCACCGAACTCCCTAGAGCGGGTGCGGCGCCCGTCCTGTCCCTTTAGAAATCTCGTTCCTAGTCCGCCTCTAGCCTCTTTGGGCCGCTTTGCTCCGGGAGAAGAGGAGACACAAGGGCTGTGCATCCACAAGGGGAAACTTGGGAGGCTGTGGTGCTAGTGGCGGCGCCCCAGCGGTCTCTCAGCTCAGCCACTGGAGAGTCGCCTATTGGCTGCCTTGGCAGTCGCCCGCCCCGCCTTCAATCCCGCAGTTTCTCCCCGCCTCCCTGCCCGCCAGGGTTAGCCCACTGCTTTGCCAGATATGGGCGGAGTTGCAGAAGGGTGGGAACGCCATCTGGGGCACACTCAGCCAGACCCCACCTTTCCCCAACCCCTGTAATGAAGTCAAGTCTTCATGAATTAACTTCAGGCAAGGGAGAGGCTCATATGTGCGGAATGTACACAGTGACGGGATGTGGACTCCACCCAGAGAACTCCGTTGCCTCTTCTGTTTCATGCCTGGCCAAATCTATCGTAGGCAGACTCGCCTCCACACTATTTAGAGCCGGGGGTGGGGGGGGGGCGCGGGGAGAAGAGGGAAGGCGGGGAGGCTGGTCACTATCTACATCCAGGGCCACCATCAGCCCCAGGATAAGTGTTACTGAGTTCTGGATGGAGAACTTCTCCACTAAGATAAAGATATATGATTGTACATTGCATAGTGTTCCGGGGGAATCGGAGGCACTACTGCATTCACGCGGCGCATTTAATTAAGCGTAGCCTTTGTGAAATTTTAAGTGTTGTGTTCCTTAGGATTTTGCCTCCTGAGGGGCATGCATATTTTACAGACATCCTAAGAATGTATTTACTCATTTGTAAAATGCGATAATTTTTAGCCTCTGTACCTCCTGTTGTGAATTTAGGAGTCATTTTTTATTACGGCATAACCTAGCCTATTCTAACACACGTGAGCAACAACAACAACAACAACAACAACAAACAAACAAAAACCATTTAACAGAAGCAGAGTGGGAAGATGGTGGTGTTTTTCCAGAACTCAGTGTTTAAAAGGACCCCAAAAGAGGGACATGTACTCAAGGATGGATGAAAAAGTGATAAGAAGTCCTAAAGGCAGATTAATCTCTGAGTTCCTAAAATCCAAAAGAGAAATAAAAAGGATATTTTTTGCTTTGTTTCGGCAGGATAATGAACACCCCCTTAGGGAAGGTATTGTAAAGTTAACGGAAGATAGAAAGGAAATTTCATTCCCACCAGGTGAAGGTGTTCAAATTGGAAAAGTCAGAACATCTCCAAAGATCTCCTCTGGTCTTTTTCATCACAGAAGGTACCCCACCTCTGAAATCACTAGTTCAAGCACCCACTTTCTGTCTACAATTCCCTTTCCTTTCAGCCACTTGTTCAACTCCTCTCTACCTTCCAACCTCATTGATCACTACCCACATTTTCTTCTCAAGTTTTCATATTTAGCGAAAAGACTCCTGACCATTATTTTAATAACACTTCTGCCAATAACCTAAACTCCCTGAACCTCTGTCTTTTCATTACTTATTTAGCCAAATCTCCCAAACCCTACTTTGGATTTCTCTGTGCCTGCAATCGCTGTTGCAAAAAGTTTCCCCACAAGACAGATTGGCATCAAAATGAAGTCATAATCATCAACCTCAAATGATCCCCCAAATTCTATACTTTTCATGTCAATTTCCAGTGTAAAGTTCAATTATTACTTTTTGAAACCTTCTCGGAAGAGAAGTCTATTCTCCTAAGGCCTCTGATACCCCTCGTTGCCCTCCCCATTCTCAACAGATGACCTTACCTCCTACTTCATAGGGAAAATGAAATTGTGGTAGATAATCTCTCACTTTTCCAGTACCAGCCCCATAGATCCACTTAGGTCTGTATCCATCTTCTTTTTGGCAAGGATATCATTTTCCAATATTAATCTACAATTTTTCCCTCCCTATGTTTTTACTTGCTCCTCCTTTCCTCTTTTAATCAAGTAAGTGGCTCTGCGCTCACCTGAGTGGAGGGATGTTGCTGGGGAGAATACAAAAGGTCGCTGGTGTTTCTTTCCAAAAGTCTAAACTACTTTTGTGGAGTGTGGTAGGTTTTAAAAATAACCGCAAAGTTTTCCCCTCCTCTCTCCTTGCACTTTGACAATGCTTACCCACACTGACTCTGGGATGGCCTTGTGAATTGCATTGGCCAATGGAACAGTAGCAAACATGACAGAGGCTTGAAAGCAGAGGCTTGAAAAATAAACTGAGGCTTGAAAAAAAAGCTTCTGCTGTGGGGATTGCCCTCTTACTGCTCCCAGGAACCTTGAGGCTAGCCAGAGAATAAGCTTTCCCAGCCGAGGCCCCGAGATCAACCACCCTGCCAACTACTAAACAATGAGAAAGAATATCCTAGACTAGTGCTTCTCAAACTTTGATGTATACATAAACCTCCTGGGGTTCATGTCAAAATGCAGAAACTGACTCGTTAGGCCTAGGTGGGGCCAGAGAGTCTATGTTTCTATTAAGCTCTTAGATGCCGCTGGTCTGAGGACCACACTTTGAATAGAAAGATGCTATACCCTCCCGGCCCAATAGAGATGACCCAGAAAGAAGAATCACCTAGCTGACCCACGAAATTGTGAGAAATAACAGATTTGGGTTGTAAGATACTAAGTTTTGGGGATTTGTTATGCAGCCAAAACTAGCTGATATAGAGAAAGTGTGAGGGCTTAGATGAAATATCTTGGAGAAGCAGAAGAAAGAACAATACTGCCCTCACTTAGGCTAGGGGTAAGTGAAGAGAAAGAGAAAATTCTATGGGCCTCACAGCAAAGAACACCTGAAATCGTTTTTCCTGGCTATGCATCAAGAAAGAACAGGACTCAAGGAAGAGTGGCTGAGTTCATCCTGAAAGATGATCAGAACAGAGACACTGTCCCAAACCTTCCTGGGCCACAGGCACAGCTTGGAGACAGCAGAAGGGTCACAGAAACAGTGATGGTGACATTTCAGGGGCAACTATGTGGACTAAAACCCAACGATCCAAAGACCCCATATAAATGGCACAGCTCTGGGAGTAGAAACACTCCCATAGACTCTCTGCCCCACCTAGGCCTAATGAGTCAGTTTCTGCATTTTGACATGATCCTCAGGAGGTTTATGTTTGAGAAGCACTGGTCTAGGATATCCTTTCTCACTGTTTGGTGGTTTGTAGGAATCTCCAAGGTAAATTATCTTTTACCCCAGCAGAAAGAGAGCTCAATGAGACATAAAGTTGTTTTCTATAAAGTGATTTCTCCTACACCAAAGTTAGTGAACATGTTACCCATTTTTTCTTTCTAGTACAATAGAGTAGGTCCATTTCTCCCCATTAATCCCCACTTCTTCCTCCTGTTAATTCAACCACACCCTCTTAACCAGATTATTCTCACCATGTGAGAATTAAATATAGTTATAAGTCTCTCTGTCTTTGAAAAAATCCCATTGATTCACATCCTCCTCTGGCACAGCTGCTGCTGACACATACAACACTTTCACAGGAATCAGAAAGTGTGCCCCCCAGACAGATATATTGCAAAAAGGAAACTGACCACATTGAAAAAAGTACCCCTTCATTCAGGCCACAGTTTATAGCTTGAGTGCAGACCTGCCTGGATTCCAGCCTGCACTTGCATCTTTTTACCAGGCACCCTTGCCACACCCTTGTCCCGCTGCCACTGGTTTCCCTGCCCACTCCTCACAGCCTAACTTCTTGGTGGAGTTGTCTATACTTGTTCTCTCTCAGCTTACATCTCCTACGCATTCCTCAACACGCTTTAGTCTGGATTCTGGTTCCCTATAGCTACAAAAGCAGCTCTTTCTAAGCTTATCATTGGCTTCCATGTTACTGAATCCAGGGGACATTTTCAGGTCTCACCTTATTTGACCTTTCAATAGCATTTAACACTGTTGACAGCACCCACCTTCAAATTCTTTTTTAAATTTCTATGATGTCACACTTGCCTGGTTCTCCTCCCACTTCAGAGCTGTACCTTCAGAGGACAGTGTTGGGGAGACTGGGCTCTGTAAAACAGTGATCCTAATAGTACCCACCTTGCAGGGTTATTGTAAGAAATAAATTTTATAAGATATATAGGTAGGTAGGTAGGTAGATAGGTAGGTAGGTATGTAGGTAGGTAGATAGATACATAAGGTAGAACAATGCATGACATGGAGTCAGCTTCAAGTATTGTAAGTTACTGTCATTGTTGCTGTGCGAAGTTCATCTTCCTTTACCTGGACATTCTATGTTAGAATTCATTCAGGCTCAGCCGTAGGCCCTTTTTCTCCTCACTCTATGGTTTTTTCAATAACCTCAGATCAGCATTTTTGGCCTAGACCTTTCCTTGGAGCTCCAGACCTAAAAGTCCAGTTGCCTACTTGACGTTCCCTCTTGGTTGCCTCAAGGTCATCTCAATTTTATCACATGATTGAGGAAAACCTCTAATCTTTATGCAATTAAAAATTTAGAAGTTGGTTTTGGCACTTCTCCCTTCTTCAGCTCCTCCTTCCTCAATCTAATTTGTCATAAAGTCAGGTTGGTTTTACTTCCTCAAAGCCCTTTGAACCCATCAATTCTCTTCATTGCCACTACTACCACCCTAGCCCTAGTGCCTATTCTCTGTCCCCTGAAGCATTGTAAAAACTGCTTAGCCAGTCTGTTTCCACTATGCCCTCCTCTGATTTTGAATCAGTGATTTATTTCCATCATTCTTCTGCTTAGAATTCATCATGGCTCCCAACTGATCTTTGGATAAAGACTCAAATTCTTAAGGCTTATAAATTATGTTGTTAAGAGTTGTTAAGAGAAAACTGGCCCCAAAAGGCATCACTTATGCTAAAGCCCCTGATACCAAAGCTAGATTTAAGACCTGATATAATTGCTGTTTCAACCTCTCCTAGAAACATAATCTTAATCAACCAGTCTGTAAATTTCTAATTAACACCAGTGAGGTAGGTGGGCCCTCTCCCTTCCCCATAGAAAGAAGAGGCAAAATGCCGTTTGTTTCCCCCATGTTATCTACAAAGAGAAATAGTTTTACTTCTGTTTTTCAAACTCTCATGCCTCTAGTTAATTTCTCTTGTCTGATTCTTTTGTCTAATACCTTCAATTTAATGCTAAATAGTCATAGAGATAATGGGTATACTTGTCTTGTTTTTAATCTTAGCAGAAAGTCCTCCAATATTTCCCATTGAGTAAGATGTAAGAATTAAGGGGTATACACACACTCACATACCCATCTGTGAATGTTTTGCACAATTTTCTTATGAAATCATCTGGGTCAATTGCTTTTTTTTCTGTGTGTGGGATAGTTCTTTTATAACTTTAAAGAAATTGATTACTTTAACCTTTGTCTCTTTAATGGAGTCAATTTTAGCAAATGTATTTTCCTAGAAAATTATCCATTACATCTATGTTTTATAAATTTATTTGCATAGAGGTCTACAAAAGGTCACATGATGCAAAAAATTTTCTTCTGTTTGAATGGTTATTTACTTCATGTCGTTTCTAATTTTGTACATGTCTGCCACCTTTTTTCCTGGAAACAATACATGAATTTTTACTAAGATCAGGAACAAAGTAAGGATATACATTATCTCCACAACTGTTTAACATTAAACTAGAGATATTACAATAGTGGTTTGTCTATTTTATTATTTTTTTTCAAGAAAATAGGTTTTGACTTACTAATTAAATGTAAAAAATGTACTGTTTTTCTATTTTTAAAATCTTGACATTAAAGCGCAAGCCTTGGATTAAACATGGTGGAGTGAGAGACATTCCCAGATCTCTCCCCTTGATACAACAATAAGCTGAACATCTAAAACTCAGCAAAAAACACCCAAACTGCTCATCAGCACATCTGAGCGTGGGATCTGCACATAAGAGCTACCACAGGTCAGAAGCCCAGGTGTCGGGCGGGGGACTGAGAGCAACAAAGAAGCCGCCTCTCACAGCTGCCAGAGCTCCCTATAGGAGGAGAAGGAGGAGAGAGGCAGTGGCGAGTTCCCTGAATAGTCTTGCCTGGGAGTACTGTGAGCTCCACGTGGTCAGTGGCAGTGCCCAGTCATCAGGGCAGAAGGTAGAGAAACAGAGATGGCAGAATTGTGGCGATGGCAGAGAAACAACAGTTGATTTTTATCAGCCGGGGTGGCAAAACCAAGGCAGAGCCGCAGCCCCTATCTCCTAACCCAGAGGACCCCTCCTCTCATACCCTCCGAGATGGAACCTGTGGAGACCCAGGGGAATCTGAGCAAATGCTACTGAAACTATTGCTAACACGGACAGGAACTGAGACTGAGGATAGTGAGCATGATTAAACATCTATAAGGAAAAAAAGACATTATGAAGACTTTATATAAAGCAGAGATCTAGGAGGATTAGATGTGACTTACTGGAAATCAAAAGAAAAACACCTTATTTGCAACAGGCTAGGGATCATTATATAATAAATATTCTTTCTGGAAAAAAAGCAAAACAGAACACACTCTCATTAATGCCTAGGTGGAGAAATAGTCCATTAAACATCATGAACAACCAAGGTGACAAGGCATTTCAGAAAGAAAGGGAAAAATCTCCAGAAAATAAGCTTACAGACATAGAAATATGTGACTTAAATGACAGAGAATTCAGGATGGGACTTCGGAAAAAACCCAATGAGATCTGAAATGAATCATATCCACAATTTCAGGAATTGAAAAAACAACTAGATGAGCAGAATGAGATCTTTACCAAGGAGATTGATACCCTCAAAAAGAACAAAATTGAACTTCTGGAGATGAAGAACACACTGCAAGAGATGAAAAATGAAATAGCAAGCTTGGGAAATAGAGATGACCAAATAGAGGAAAAGATCAGTGATATTGAAGACTGAAATCTAGAAATAAATCAGAAGGAAGAAGAGAGAAACTGAAGAATGAAAAATAATAAAAGAGAAATAAAAAAACTGGTTGATACCATAAGGAGAGGAAACATGAGAATAATGGGTATTCTTGAAGGGGAGGAAAAGGAACAGAGATTAGAAAGCATTTTCACTCAAATAGTTGACAAGAATTTCCCAAATTTAAAGAATGAGCTGGAGCTTGGAATTCAAGAAGTCAATAGAACACTCAATTATTTCAACCCAAAAAGGCCTTCACCAAAACATATTGTATTAAAATTATCAAAAATCAATGACAAAGAATTCTCAGGGCAGCCAGAGAAAAGAAGACAGTAACCTATAA
>NW_006431933.1:766057-767788 GCF_000325575.1 Pteropus alecto | reverse complement strand
TCATAAAAAAATAATAGGAAGAACAAATGAAGTCTAAAGTCAGCAGAAGGAAAGAAATAATCAAAATTAGAGAAGAAATAAATGAAATTGAAAATTAAAAAACATAGAAAAAATAAATGCAACAAAGAGCTGGTTCTTTGAGGAGGTTAATAAAATTGACAAAGCCCTGGCTAGACTCACTAAAGAAAAAAGAGAAAGGACACAAATAAACAAAATTAAGGATGAAAGAGGAGAAATTACGACAGACTTTGTAGAAATACAAAGGATCATACATGAATACTATAAAAAAGTATATAATACCAAATTCAATAACTTAGAAGAAATGGAACAGTACTAAGAAAAATTCAATCTTCCTAGACTGAATTAAGAAGAACTGGAAAATCTAAATAGACCAATCAGCAGTATGGAAATTGAAACAATCATCAAAAATCTACTAAAAAGTAAAAGTCCAGGACCAGATGGCTTCGTCAGTGAATTCTACCACACATTCAAAGAAGATTTAATGCCTATTCTCCTCAAACTCTTCCAAAAATTTCGAAGAGGAGGCAATACTTCCCAACTCATTTTATGAGGCCTATATCACACTGATACCAAAACCTGGTAAAGATAACACAAAATAAGAAAACTACAGCCTGATATCTCTCATGAACGCAGATGCTAAAATCCTAAATAAGATACTAGCAAACTGAATAGAGCAATATATTCAAAAGATTATACACCATGATCAAGTGGGCTTCATCTCTGGGTCACAGGGATGGTTCAACATAAAAAAATGGATTAATGTGATACACCACATAAACAAATTAAAAAATAAGAAACATATGACCATATCAATAGATGCAGAAAAAGGCTTCGACAAGATATAGCATCCATTTATGATCAAAACACTTCACAAAATTGGTATTGAAGGAAAATGCGTTAACATAATAAAGGCTATATATGACAAACCCTAGCCAACATTATCCTTAATAGTGAAAAACTAAGCACCTTCCCTCTAAGATCAGGAACAAGGCAAGGCTGTCCACTATTGCCACCCTTATTCATTATAACATTGGAGGTCCTAGCAAGTGCAATCAGACAACAGAACAATATAAAAGGCATCCAAATAGGAAACGAAGAAGTCAGACTTTCACTATTTGTGAATGACATGATTTTCTATATAGAAAACCCTAAAGACTCCACAAAAACACTACTAGAAACAATAAGCAAATACAGTAAATTTTCCAGATACAAAATCAATGTTCAAAAATCCATAGTGTTCCTATACTCTAACAATGAAGCGTCAGAAAAAGAAGTGGAAGAAATAATTCTTTTCACAATTGCAACAAAAAAGAATAAAATACCTCAGAATAAATTTAATTAAACATGTGAAGGACCTATTTAATGTAAACTATAATACCCTGTTAAAACAAATCAAAGAAGATACAAAGAAATGGAAAGATATTCCGTGATCTTGGATTGGAAGAATCAACATAGTTAAAATGACGTTATTACCTAAAGCATACAGATTTAATGCAATCCCTATCAAAATTCCATCCACATTTTTTAAAGAAATAGAACAAAAAATCATCAGATTTGTATGGAAGCACAAAAGACCCCGAATTCCCAAAGCCACCCTGAAAAAAAGGAACGAGGCTGGAGGTATCACTCTGCCCGACTTCAAGCTATACTACAAAGCGACAGTAATCAAAACGGCATGGTATTGGCAGCAAAACAGACACCGGATCAGTG
>NW_006431933.1:751118-765075 GCF_000325575.1 Pteropus alecto | reverse complement strand
GTTGGTACATATATACAAGGGAATATTACTCAGCCATAAGAAGAGATGAAATACTGCCATTTGTGACAACATGGTTGGACTTCGAGATAATCATCCTAAGTGAAATAAGCCAGACAGAAAAGTTGAAAATCACATGATATTTATATGTGGGATATTAACCTAGGAGCAACAAATGAACAGGACAAACAAACAGAGACTCATGGACATGTATTATAGACTAATGGTTACCAGAGGGTAGGGGGTGGGGGAGGAGGGGGCATGTAGCCAGTTAAAGAGGCTCAAATATAGGAGGGGTAGGCAGAGGGTGAATTGGGTAAAGGGGATCAGTTATATGGTAGCTGAAGGAAACTGAACTTTGAGTCGTAAACACACAATAGAATATACAGATGTCAAATTTTAATGTACACCTGAAAATTATATAATTGTATTAACCAATGTTACCCCAATAACCTTAATTAAAAAATTCACTCGCTATCAATTATAGACCTAAATATAAGATGTAAAACTTTTAGAAGAAAACATAGAAGAAAATTTTTGTACCCTGGGTATAGGCAAATAACTCTTAGATATGATACCAACAACACTATCTCTAAAAGAAAAAAAATGATAAGTTGGAGTTCATGAAAAGTAAATAACTTTGTTGAGTAAAAGATGCTGTTAAGAGGATCAAAATACAAGCTATATACTGGGAGAAAATATTTATAAATAACATATCTGACAAAGGACTTGTATCTAGAATATACAAAGAACTCTCAAAACTCAGCACTAAGGAAACAAAGAATCCAATATGAAAATGGGCAAAAAATTTGAACAGACATTGCACGAAAGAAGATATACTACTCCACTGCCTTTAAGAAAGATTACTCAATATTGATAGTAAAATGCAAATTAAAACCACAATGAGATATTACCATGGCCGAACATCTATTACTATGGCTTAAAAAACTGACAATACCAACTGCTGGCAAGGTTGTAGCACAATTGGAACACTAATTCATTGCTAGCGAGAATGTAAAAATGATTCAGCCACTTTAGAAAAACAGTATGCCTATTTCTTATAAAGTTAATAATGTAATTCCCACATGCCTACATATTTACCCAAAAGATATGAAATTGATGTTCAAACAAAATCCTATATGTAAATGTTTTAGCAACTTTTTTATAATTGCTAAAAATTGGAAACAACCTAAATGTCATTCAACTGGTGAATGGAGAAACAAATTGTGGTGATCTATACAATTAAGTACTACTCCACAATAAAAAGGAACACACTTTGGTACATAAAACATGGATGAATCTCAAATGGGTTATTTTGGATGAAAGAAATCAAGCTCAAAAGTCTACATTATGTATGTTTCACTTATATGACATTCTGGAATGTGCATAAGTATATTGACAGAGAACAGATTAGTTGTTGTCAGGGATTAAGAATAGAATATAGGAACCAACTATAAAAAGACAGAATGGGAGAGTAATTATAACTATTTTGTATCTTGAGTAATTATAACTATTTTGACTCTGTTGGTAGTTACATGACTTGATGTATTTGTCAAAGCTCATAGAACTGTATGGAAAAAGCGTGAATTTTACTGTAGGTTAATTAAAAAAATAAAATAAAAAAAAATCAAGATGTTCCTGGCCATGCTTTTTTCCAATGACCAAGCTGTCCTGAGCTCTTGAGCATAAATGGATGAAAAGGTGGACATAAGGTTTTCTAGCAACCTATGTCTAAGCTCTGTGAGTTCACCTCTGTTACAGGTTGAGTTCTCTGTTGAAACAGACTCTGAAATGGAGATTAGCATGCAGAAAATTTATTAGAGAAGGCCCTTTGAATCATCACCCATTGAAGAGAAGGGAATGATGCAGGATTGGACAGAGGGAGGTCTCTTGGTGACCTTTGAAGATGGAATGGCTATTCTGAGTTGTTCCAAGTTGAGGGAACAGGCTCCACATTATTCCTGACTTATAGAAGGATATGACTTTGGCAGCTCTCTTCAGCAAATGCAATCTCTGAATAGGTTGACAGCTGAAGGCTTTCTGTGGGTACCACTCCCAGCAGCTGGGGAACATTTCCTTTATTCCCGAAGGAGAATTCAACAGCATCCACTATACTCTCTGACATCTTCAAAGGAGGAGGTATTTTAATCCTCTATACTGTCTCCTGAAGGGTGGAAATGGTGATTTCCTGTTGAAATCCAATTACGACTCACTTTGTACAGGTCCCTTTGTATTTTCTAATAACATAAACCAGCAAACATTTTCTGGGCAAAGATTTTCTTCTCAGAGGAAATTTTCCAATTTTACACATTTTCTTTCTTTGTTTTAATATGTATAATTTTGGGGAGAAAGAAAATAAAAATTTTAATGGAACTTAGCTAAGTTTATTAATTTTATTTTTTTCTTCATCAGAATGGAAAAATTAATTAATTACTTGGTATAGGTCAGGGTATCTTTCATAATATCCACTTCTCTACATCCTTAAAAGGTTGACTTTCTAGCATGGCAAGGACTAGACAGGCTTCCAAGCTCTGGCCAAAGTGAGGCAGGGATTATTCTAGAAAGATTGTTAGGATATCATTGTATATCACTCCATCTCCCATAAATATAGAGGTTGAATTGTGAGAGGAGGGTTACTTATAATTATAATCTTTCCTCTTCAAACATAACTCCATTCACAATGGTTTCCTTGCTACCTCTCAAGCTGCTCCTTAATGCCCTTCATAGTCTCCACTTAACCTAAACTACTGGGAATCCCAAAGCTCCATCCTTGGATTCCTCTTCTCATTTTACTCAACCACCTGAGACAATTACAGTGACCTTCCCCAGCAACTTTACATTGTTCACTCCAGATTTCTCTCCAGTTAGTCTCATAATTTCACTGCTGTCCTAGCACCTCCACTTGGATGCTCCTTAGGCACCTCAAATTTATTTCATCCCACATCAAATTCTATACAACCATCTAAAACTCTGACATTCCTCATGAACTTCCTGTTTTGCATAATGCTATCATTACACACCAAGATGCCAGAATTAGAAACCTCACGGTTTTTTTCGTGCATGCCTCCCCTTTTCTCAGGCACCACATCCAGCCATTCACCTTAGCCCACAAAGTCTACCATGTGAATGTCTCTTAAGTATGCTTCCATCATTAATCCTATTCCCTGCAAAATGTCACCATTCATCAATCCACACTGTTTTTCCTCCCTAGCTTTGTGTGACCCATCATCTCTTAATAGGTCTCTCTGCGTCCATCTTTCACTGTGTGCACACATTTATAAGACGGCTCTCTGAGGCCCACAATATCAGTTCCACACAGCTTAGCACACCTCATAAGGGTTTTCATAGTGTCTTCCTTACTCCTTAGCATGTCTTCTAAGTGTTTCACAGTCTGGCCCCAACCTATCTCTACAGTCTCACTTCTCACTACTTCTTTCTTCTTCCGCTTCCATCCTCCATTCCAGCTCAGTCGGTACACTGTGTGTTTTATGCTGTGTGTTCTAGCCAGACTGTTCTGGATTTGGCAGAAATGCTGAAGAGTCTGATGCTTTTAAATCTGAGCTCAAGTTATTCCCTCTGCCTGAAATGCTCTTTGCCCACATCTTAGTCTCTGATATCCCACTCAGATTTTAAGCTCATATATAGAGTTCCTTCAACAGAATTAATGATTCAATTTCTGGGTTCCCATGAAATCTTGTGCATACTTGCATTAAAATATCTCTTACATACTGTTTGTTTAAGTTTGTTTCCCTTAGCAGATGGACTCTGAGCTCTGCAAGAAAACTTGAAATATATATGTTTAATTGATGTTGGTTTGAACTAGTGAATTAAATACTCCTGGTATAGTTAGCACATTAAGCTGAGACTACTGATTACATACACCTAAGAATTAATTTTAATTAGATGTTGTGCTCTAGACTAGAAACTGGGGAAACAAACATTAATGTGTTGAGCTTAAAGGAAGGGAGAAGTAATTCTAAAGAACTAATTTGGGAAACAGGAATGAGGGGCCTGCATGGAAGAAATAAAGAGAAATCAGAGGCGAACATTATTTAAAGACAAATTTGCCTGATTTAGCATTTTGTCCTTGCTGTTCTATATTTATATATAGGCAGGCTGATGTGACCTAATGCCAAATGAGAATATATCTGGTAAAAACACTATGCAACTTGGCATTGAAGAAGTTGAAAAGTTTCACTGTCTATATTAGTCATGATTTTTATTCTTCTTAGTCTTCTTTTATAGATGTAACTTCTTGATGAATGCATTTTGTAAATGAATTCAAGATGTAGATAAAGAAAAAATGAAAAAGAGATGATTCTATTTTAGTCACTTAGCTCACCTGTCCATATGGACAATTTATCCATATTCTATAAAATGTCACCATCTGCTGGAGGAAGAAAATATGTACAATTCAACTTTGTTATATAAAGTGATACTTTTTTCTAGTCAACATGACTAACTACTTAGAACTACTGAACATTTCTTTCAGCATGATGATTATACTAGTTCAGCCAGTGAAGAATTACCAGGTCATATAGGCAAATATTATTATTCATCATTCTGCTTTGTTTGAGGATATGCTTTCTTCAATTGGAAATTCAGATAAAGTATTCTTTAAAATGGTTTAACAAGCAGCTATTTCTCAGGACCACTTGCCCCTAGTTTTCAGCTGTTTGCAGTTAACATTTGATATGGAAGTATTAGGTATTAAAATCAGCTACTGTACAGGTGGGACTTCCAAAATGGCTTAGTGAGAAACTCAACAAATCCATTTCTCAAAAAGCAATGATAAAACTATCAAATTGCAAAAAACAATTACTTCAAGACTTTGGAAATTTACTAGAAGGAGAGGAAAGAAAGGGGAAGAAAAAACATTTCAGAAATAATGCTTAAAACAATCTCAAATTTAATGAAAAACAATCTAGATACACAATAAGTTCAATGAATTCCCTATAGAATAAATACAAAGATCTCTATACATAAACATGTCATATTCAAACCATTGAAAGCCAGTGAAAATCCTAAAAGCCACAAGAGAAAAATGACTCATCAGGTACAAGGGAAGGAACCACATTACACACAAGGGAATCACAATGACTTCTCACAAGCAACAATGGAGGCCAGATGTCAGTGATATGATATATTCAAAATGCCATAATAAAAAAAAATGTCAACACAATTCTATATTTAGCAAAACAATCTTTCAAGAATAAAGGTAATGGCTAAATGATGTGAATAGACATTTCTCCAATGAAGATACGGGAATGTCCAAGGAGCACATGAAAAGATGCTCAACATCATTATCCCTCAGGGAAATAAAAAAAATCACAATGAGATACCAATTCATACCCACTAAGATGGCTATTATTAAAGTCAGATAGTAACAAGTGTTAACAAGGATATGGAGAAATCGGAAGTTACATACACTGTTGGTGGGAATGTAAAATAGTGCAGCCTCTTTGGAAAACATTCTGTCAATTCCTCAAAAAGTTAAATATAGAATTAACATTTGACTCAGCAATTCTACTTTCAAGTATATAGCCAAGAGAAATAAAGATATATGTACCCACAAAAACTTGTACATGAATATTCATAGAAGCACTATGCATAATAACCCAGTGGAAACAACCCAAATGTCCATCACTGATGAATGAATAGACAAAATCTTGCACATACATATAATGGAATATTATTCAGCCATAAAAGAAATGAATTGCTGATACATGCTACAACATAAATGAACTTCGAAAACATTATGTTAAGTGAAAGAAGCCAGTCACAAAAGACCACGTATCATATAATTCAATTTTTATGAAATGTCCAGAATTGGCAAATTTATAGAGTCAGAAAGCAGATTAGTGGTCGCCTAGGTGTGGGAAGGGGAGTGGAGTATTGGGAGAATGACAGCTAAAGAGTACAAGATTTCTTTTTGTGTTTATAACATTCTAAAATTAATTGTCAGTGATAGTTTTACAACTCTGTGAATATACTAGAAGTCATTGAATTATACACTTTAAGTGGGCAAACTATGGTAAATAAATTATATCTCAATAAAGTTGTTTTCAAAAAGAAGTAAAATTAAAGGTTACAATGATAAAAACGCTCATGGAAAAATTACACAACAGCAAGACCAGATATGTAATGTCACCACAGAGGTAGAAACTAAAAGAACTTTTTAAAAATGCTAGAGAGAGTAATATCATTGAAAACAGTGGAGTAGGTAGTTCCAAGGATCCATCTCTCCAGAGAAGCAATGATTAAGCTGTCAAAAATGGTCTAAATCAACTCTTTTGGAACCCTGGAACCTAATCAAAAACTTACAACTACCAGAGGCATGATTAATGAGAAAAGAGACTGTTAAATTTTGGAAGAGATCTTGTGGCATTTTTGTTTACTCAGCTACCATCCCCCATTCCCCACCTTGGCAGTGGTTGTGGGGATGGTGGTCCTATTTCTATGGACTGCTGGTACAAGAAGGGGTAATATAAAATCATGTTCTTAAAGAATTGTGGTTGTGTATTTTGACCTATCCAGTGGCTTGCTGAGATCTCCCTGGGAGGTTGTCCTCCAACCTTTATAATAATATATAAATCCTATACAAACTGTTTAAGAAAATAAGGAGGAAATAATTCCCAATGAATTTTTAAGACCATCATTACTCTGACATTAGACCACGACGTTAAACAGGGAAAGAAAAATACAGACTAATAACCCTCATGAATATTGATGTAAAAATCCTTAACAAAATATTAGCAAATGGAATCCAATAACATATGAAAATAAATGCAAAGTTAACATTCAGAATTCAATTTAACTAAATATGTTAACAGAATAAAAGAAAATCTCAATGATAATCTCAATGGTTACAGGAAAATAATATGACAAAATTAAGATATATAATCATGATAAAAAGAAAACCTCTCGGTGAACTAAGAATAGGAAGGAACTTCCTCGGTCTGTTAAAGGCATCTGCAAAAGGCTACAGCCAACATCATATTTAATTGGAAAAGCCAAAACACTTTTCCTCAAGCTCATTAAATTTTTCCTTGGCTATATTAAGTCTGCTGATCAGCCTGGCATTGCTAGGAATAAGATTGACGGGCAGCCAATAGGGCTGCTGTTTAATATTACAATCAGATAAAGCAAGATTCAAAGAGCAGGGGTCTGAGGGCAATTGCTTCATTAAAAAGTGAGGATCCTTTGCTCAATTCCCAGACATGAGCCAAATTTCAGATCTCAAACCAATTGTCTGGAGAGGTGCCCATGTCCCTCAGAGGATGGACTCTATAAACGTTGTAGCAAACATATATTATAATTTTACCTTAGTCCCTCTTCCAAAAAAACCTATGGCCACTTATTTGGGTGCCTATACACTGGGGATAGGGGAATACTCACTTTTAGGACTATTGGATACAGATTTATGAGTTGACATTAACTTCCTTTAAGACACTCAAGGTACCATCATGGCCTTCTTGTTGGAGGGTGGAGTGCTTACTGGGTCCAGGTAATAAATGGAGCCCTGGCTTAAATCTGACTCACAGTGGACCACTACATCTGCAGACCTACCGGTAGTTATTTTCTCAGTCTCCAAGTGTATAATTGGAATTAATATGCTTAGCAGTTGAACTAATCTCCACATTGGGCCCTTGGCCTGTATGGTTAGAGCTTTCATACTGGTAAAAACCAAATGGAAACCACTGCCTCCTCCCTCCCCCACCAACCAAGATGTTAAAGTGAAAACAATGTCGCACCCTAGGGGATGATGGAGTTAGTGCCACCATTAAAGACGTTAAGGATGCAGGGGATAAGGAGTGGTTGTCTTTATCATATTTCTGTTTAATTCATCATTGTGGCTCCTACTAGTTGGATCCTGGAGAATAAGCTTAAACTACCACAAGCTCACCCACACAAAATTTGACTTCACATAAGAGAAATACAGCACCCCGTGGGCCTTTTGGGGATCTGAACATAACATATTCCACACCTAGAAATAATTTTCTGGTCCATATACTGGGTGATACAGAAGGCTGCCAGCTTTAAATGGGGCCTAGGGCAAGAAAGGCTCTGAAGCAAGCCTAAGCTATAGAGGGAGCAGCCTTGCTCCTTGGACCATATGATCTAGCCGACCTATGGTGTCCAAGGTGTCACTGGTGAGAAAAGATGCAGTATAAGAATCAGGTTCCTGAGATTTGGGAGTAAGTCCATGGAATCTGAAACAAAGAGTTATACTACTTTTGAAAAACCATTCCTGGTGAGTTACATGACCCTGTCAAGCACCACAAACCTCATTTTGACATGCTGCTCCAGTCCATTTACTGAATAATTGACAAAACTGCCAATGTTCAGTATAGCTCAGAGCAACAATACACTTCAAAATAGGTCTGATCTACCATACCCACTGTCCCTTGGGCCATATGACCTAACATATCATATGGTGCTTGAAGTGTCTGTGGAAGACAGAAATCATGTATGGAGCCTTTGGAAGGTCTCTGTATATGAGTCACAGTACATTCCATGAGGATTTTGGAGCATAGTGATACCATCTTCTGCAGATAACTATTCTTTGAAGAAAGTTTCTAGTTTGCTATTGATTGTAATTTGGCATCCTCCTTTTGCCCTTTCCATGTCTTCCCTTTCAAAGTTAGTAACTATCCTGAATTCTAACACCAGAGAAAAGAAGAATTCCATAGATTAGATAGTATATTTGTGACCCTGGGGAAAAAAGAGAAAAAAAGGGCAATTAGAAACTCCAGGAAAATAGCAAAAAATTATTGGAAATAATTTGCATTCTTATGATTTTAAATTTCTTGTTCATATTATTCAGTTATTTTAAAGACTATGACTTTTAACTCCTGTCTGAATTACTTGTGGGTCTGCTTCTACAGACCACTTTTTCCTTAGTTTTGATTCTGGGTATGCCTGGCAATTTTTTATTAAATACCGCTGTGCATGAGAAATTGTAAAAGGTCTAGATGACCTTTAGTTTCTGATAGGAAATTAAAGTAAGGGCAAATTACCTTAGCTAGCGAGCTAACTCAAGGTGGGATATCAATCTTTGAAAGATTTGCTACCCCCTAATTCCTTCAGAGGTGCCAACTGAATGTCTGTGGTGTTTACCAGGGTTCATCATCACTGGTAGTATCTATTTTTTTTAGTACCTCAGGCACTTGGCTGCTGTGCATCTCCGAATGTGTACCATGCTCCTTGCAGGAAAAAGTAGCTCAGTCTATTTGGCTTATTTCTCTTCACTTCTCTTGTCTTCATAACCATGCCACTCAAGTCCCACTGTCTTAGCTCAGGGTACCCTCAGGTCCTAGAAGCCAGCTGCAGTTCCTTGCCATGTGGGCTTCCTCAACATGGCTGCTTTACATCATCAGGCTAGCAAGAAAAATTTCTCTCCAGAATGCTAAGATGAACTTATAGAACATAACATAGTCATAGACATCCCATCACCTTTGCCATAATCTATTGGCTAGAAGCAATTCTCAGTTCTGCCTACACACAAGGGGAGAGGACTACATAGGGCACAAATCTTTGGGGTCACCTATGATGTCCCTGATACAAATGCTGACAACAGGACAAGAAGAAGAGGAGAATATGAGAATTCACAAATATCACAATGAAAAGAGCTTTCTATTTGGTGTCATAAGTCAGTTTTGTCTCTTGTGGTATTTTTGATCATTCACTACATCTCTCCACACCTGTAAAATTTGTTAGCTGATAACTTATATCACAGGATTTGGTGGTTATAAAGAACTATGGAGATGCTTTCATTTTTATCAAAAAATCACATAAATTAAAATTATAGGAAACTTATTCTCAAGATGCAAAATACATACTCAAAACCATAGACTCAGACAACCACATGGAAAATGAACAGGTAATATGTATGCATATGTGAAAAAGAGGTCATTTTAAGAGAATGATGTTATATATTAAAGACAAAAGTAAATGGGAAGATGGATAGGAAAATAGAATCAAGTACACACAAGATTACTTTAAACAATTTTTTATTGGTTGTTTCTGGAGACCACATTAAAAATCATCAATAATCCCAACACCTAAATGATAATTTGCTTAATAATTTGATGTATTTCCTTCCTAACTTTTTGTTCTGTGTCTACTTACACACATACATCACCTAAAATAGATATAAATATAAAACAAATATATATGTTTACATATAATTTTACTCATCACAAAACTGCTATATTTCTACTACCCAGAATCACTAATATAAATGGTGAATATCCATCATTTATTTTTTTACAATGTAAATTGTGTGGTACATTGTTTTATAATCTGTCTTTTCACTTAACAGATTACCATGAACATTTCTCCAAATCCTAATACATGAAAAAAAAAGAATTCTTAATTGGTGCATATTATTCCATCTTTTTGATATATCATTTTAAATCAATTGCCTATTATTGGATATTCCATTTTCTTGCTATTTTAAATAATATCGCTCTTATGGGAAATACAATGAAAATTAAGAACCTTTTATTGCCTCATAAAATGAGGCATAAAATATGACCATGAAATGATTATTCCTTCTTAAAAGACAAAGTCTTCAGTTATAAGCACTGTTCCTAAGCAAGGTGTGTCAAAACTTACTATATGTCTTTTTTGTAAGATGTCTGTATTTCTGCACTGAAGATGTTGATATGTATAAGATCCCCTGTTTGATTTCCTTTCAGGGATCATGCTGACACATCCTTTCTCACTCTAAGGAAGCAATTTTTCTATTTGCTTATGAAATAAACTGGGAGTTTGCCCTAGCTAGGATTAATATTTTATGCTTTATTATATGTTCTTTAAAAAATGTTATACTCTATTCCACAGTGAATATCTTAATGTTATAATTGAGTGCTCATTTGCAATCTTTGTACCTTTTCCACAAAATGTTTGGTATAAAATATGGAACATATTTCTCTCATAATTTCTAACATAATTTTCTAAACTCATTAAATTGTTAGTTTTTCTTCAGCATAAATACCGAAAGGCAATGCCATTTACATTCTCTCTAAAGGCTTTCCCACATCAATATACTCACAGTTTTGCAACTTTTGAATTCTTTGATATACAATTTTCCACTCATGGGTAAAGAGTCTAGGTGAAAAATTGATCACATTATATGCTTCTGCAATTATACTTTTGTGCCTTTTAAGTTAAATGAACACTAAATAATATATGAAGAGTTTCTGACATTTTAGACATTTATAAGGTTACTTCCCAGGGTGAATTGATATATAATGAGGTATAATTACTAGTGAAATTAACCCACTCTAAGAGGTTTTATCTCCTGAATGGCTTCTCTGATGTTTAATGAGAGTTGACTTCCCACTGTAGGCTTTGCCACATTCTCTGCATTCATATGGTTTCTCTTCTGTATGAGTTCTATGATGCACAATGAGAGTTGATTTCACACTGAAGGCTTTCCCACATTTGCTACATTCATAGGGTTTTTCTCCTGTATGAATTCTCTGATGTTTAATAAGTTTTGACTTCCTACTGAATGCTTTCCTACAGTCACTGCATTCATAGGGTCTCTCTCCTGTATGAATTCTCTGATGTTTAATAAGTGGTGACTTCTCATTGAAGGCTTTCCCACATTCATCACATTTATAGGGTTTTTCTCCGGTGTGCGTTCTTTGTTGTACAATAAGTGTTGACTTCTCATCAAAGGCTTTCCCACATCTTCTACATTCATAAGGTTTCTCTGTATGAATTCTATGATGGACAGAGAGGTGTGATTTTCCACTAAAAGTCTTTCCACATATTCTACATTCATAGGGTTTCTCTCCTGTGTGAATTCTTTGATGAACAGAGAGGTGTGACTTTCTTTCCCCTGAAACTTTTTCCACATTCACTGCACTCGTAAGATTTCTCTTTTGTATGCATTTTCTGATATTTTATGGGGGTGGGCTTCTCATCAAAGGCTTTCTCATATTTACTGCACTCAGGTTTCTCACCTGTATGAGTCCTTTGATGCATAAGGCTGGACTTACCACATTTGATACCTTCATAAAATGTTTGTCTAATGTGTGTTTTATGTCTAATAAGGTGATGTGAACTCTTAAAAGCTTTTGCACATTCACCACATACAAATGGTTTCTCTCCTGTATGAGTTCGCTGATGTTTAATCAGAGTTGACTTCTGGATAAAGGTTTTCCCACAGTTACTCATAGTGCATTCATAGGGCTTCTCCCCTGTATGAGTTCTCTGGTGTGCAATGAGAGTTGACTTCTGGTTGAAGGCTTTTGCACATTCACAGCATTCATAAGGTTTCTCTCCAGTGTGAGTTCTCTGATGTACAACAAGGTTTGCTTTCTGGATAAACACTTTCCCACATTCAGGACATTTATAGAGTTTCTCCACAGTTTGAATTCTCTGACTTTTATTAAGGGCTTGCTTAGAGTGGAGGCTTTTTCCATGCTGATTCAGTTCAAAGAATTTCTCTCCAGGTTGAGCTTTATCAAGATTAGAATGGAAGTGCAATTTCCAATATGCCTGACATTCATCATCTTTCCTTCTTACATGGCTTCTATTTTGACTAAGAAAATTTAAACGATGTTTTGAACACCTTTCCCATGGATAATATTTAAGGAGTCTTTGTCTTATAGAAACAAAGTCTGTGCAGGGATAAATGATTTTTCTGAATGTTTTGAATTCTTGGCCACATTCATCATTCATTGTTTCCTTTTCCATAAATGCAGCTTGCCACAGAGGTTTATCTTGGCTTTCCTTGTGGTTATCTATCTGGTCATCAACTTGCAAAAATTCTAGGGAGAAATGCAATGAATCATTAAATTTGTAAATGTTTCTACTATAATGTTCTGGGACAAAATTAATTCATAAACATCCTGCTGTATACTCCTATCAATGATCTTGAGCTGATGTGGATGGAGCCTCCTTATGCTCTATAACCACCACTACCAGCTCCCCTAACTGAAAATACAGTGAAATGTTGGCCCATATTTAACAAAAATAATTCAATATACAGTCAAGCTCAAAATCAAAAAAGGAAATTTATTAGGTGCCAAAAGTGAAGTGCAAATTTAAAGTGATGGGATGAACAGAAACTGAAGCTTGAGTTTTTGCAGGGGAATCTAGACCACAGGCCATAAATGTTCAAGAATGTAATTTGTGCTTAAAGCTGGAATCATGAGGGGCTTCCATGCTTGTGTAACAGGAACTAGAAAGACTCCCCACTGGTCAAGGAAATTGGAAATAAGGATATTATATACAAAAAGTAAAAATAAAAAATCCTAGTTCTGTAACCCAATCCGAATGATTATCAGTGTAGTTCAGAGAAAACAAGATGAAAAATTAATCTAAAAATTGGTCCTGTTGTTCGTAAGTTCCTAGTATTGGCAAAATTTCCAAAAGGTATGTTCTTATTTTTTATAGCTTGGGGCTCAAAGAATGTCTATAGAAAACCAATTATCACAGAAGAGTTCACAGTAAGAAGTTTAAAACCTCACAAAGAAATGAATCATAAGAGAGAATCAGCAGATACATTTAAAGATACTCCCACATTCCTAGAAGTGTATCTAGTAGAACTATATGGACTTTAAAACGAAAACATTTCAAGTATTCCAAGAAATCAGGTAAGACCTGGACTATGGGTGAAAAACAAGAAATTTTGAAAAAGGAAACAAACATAGGTGTTATAGAAAACTAGAGGTTGAACAGTAGATAGAGGTTGTATTAGTCACAGATAAAAATAGATTTAATGAATTATATGACAGATCTTGGGAAATCAACCAAAATGTAGCATAAAGAGTTAACAAAATGGAAATATGGTAAGAAAAATAGAAAAATAAATTCTAACAAAGGTTTAACATAAAATCCAATTGGAACAATAGACAAAAACAGAGCGGCAATATGCCAAGAAACAGGTTGACAGAGAAGCCCTGAGACTGCTATAATTAGAAAGTCCTGCTTGCAAGGG
>NW_006431933.1:746788-751083 GCF_000325575.1 Pteropus alecto | reverse complement strand
TTGTACAAACAATATGATTTATGCTGAACATTTCCTTTCCTGCTGGGAGTCTGGCATTTTGGTATGTGCTAGGCAGAGTTTGTGTATCTAACTAGCTTCCAATTAAAATCAAGGGTGCTGAGTCTCTAATGGCCTTCCCTGGGCATAAATATCACAAACATGTTGCTAAATTTTCACTGCTGGAAGAAGTGTGCCTTGTGTGACCTTTCACGAGAAGGACAGAATATAAGGAATCCCATATATGGATTCTTCCAGACTCTACTAGTGTCTTTTCCTCTTATAATCTAGTTGTATATCCTCACTACATCACTGTAATAAATTTTAGCTGTAAATACAACAATATGCCAATTCCCACGAGTTCTTCACAAGAATCTCTGAATGTAGTAGTGGTCTTGGGGACCTCCAATCTAGGCAAAATTTGAAGAGACAATGACTGACAGTTTTCTAGAATGGAAGAAAGGCATGCATCCTATCCCTGAATGTCCAGAGTCCTGAGTGTAGTAAATAAAGGCAAATCTACACTTAAACAAAGTTCACTGAAAACACAAGACTTTATTTATTTATTAAAACCACAAGATTTTAAAGTCGGAAAATAAGTATTGAAAGCTATCATGGAGAAATTTTTAAATGCACCTATAAGGAAACAGATCAACATCAGACTTCATCAGCAAAATAAAAAAGCCATAAGATTAAAGAATATGTTCAAAGTCCTGAGAGAAGCTGTCATCAATGCCTTGATAAATTATCATAAAGAAAGATGACAAAATAAAGACATTTTTGGAAAAGACAAGACAGAGAATTTGCCAACACAAAGTCTGGCTAAGAATAATGTTTGGTACTTAAATTATTTGAGAAGAAAATGACCAAAGGGGAAAAGGCCAAGAGGTAAAGAAAATCCAGCAATGGCAGGAAAAAAGAGGTAAAGAAAAAGCAGGATATATAAAAAATACAATAAAAGAAGAAATACAAATGTAGTAATAACACAATCAATATTAATTAAAGCCAAGCATAACAAATTACATTTTTAAAAATCAGCTCTTTGTTTTCAAAAGACAATTAGAGCAAAATGAGAGAAAAATATTGAAAATAAAATTATGGGAAGAGATATATCCAACACTAATAACCAGAAGAACATTGGTCAAACAATGCTTAATGTTGTACAAAACCAAATGATCTTGATGACAAAAGCAAATGACAGAATATGAACATATTATAAAGCAATTTCACTTAAATAGACACAAACCTCTTAAATACACAAGGCAAATTGATCCTATTTGTGTGAGAAAAAATGTAACACATCTAATAATGTTAAAAGTGTACACACTCTACTACTTATTCCATTTGTAGTTATACCATAGGGAAATTCTGCAAATGTGAATCAGTATACATGTACAGAATGGCAAAAAAGTATTAGAAACAACCAATAGATGTATGAATTAATGAACCATGATACTCAGAGACTAGAATGTTATACAAGAGTTAAAATGAATGAACTAAATGTAATGAATCAGCATAGGGAAAGTTTGAAGGGCAATGCTGAATACAGAAAGCAGGTTGTAGAAAGACTCCTATTGTTCAAGTATACTAATCTGGTAAGTTTATAAAAAGAATGTTATATTGATTACAGATACAAATATGTACTAAAAGTATAAAAACATGGATTAGAAGGATACTCACCAAATTCTTGATATTATTTGCCTAGGGAGAGAATGAGGGGAGCAGGACTCAGGAGGGGAAAGGGGGCTTCACTTTTATTTAAATAAAACTCATTACCACCAAATATCAAAATGTTAACATTTGCTAATTCTGGGAGGTAACTGTAAGGGTATGTTGTGATTATGATTTTCTACTCTTCTGCAGTTTTAAGAGAAATGCCTTAAGGTAGGACTTCTGGAATAGTGGGATGAAGACCTCAGTTAATCCTCTCCCCCATAAAAGCAATGAAAATACTTGCAAAATTACCAAAATACATTTTTCAGTACTTTGGAAATTAACCAAAGGCATACAACAAATTAATAAGCATTTACTGAAGAATAATCAGTGAACCTCAGTAAGAATAGCTAAGTCTGTGGTATTTCACTTGATGCGATGCACCCCCCACCTCTGACCTCAAACTGCTGGCTCCCCAACTCTGTGATCCATTAGCAGTGAAAACTTGCAGTCTCACAGCAACTCGAACAGCTGACCTATTTTGGAATTCCACCAAAAGCTCCATCCCCAGGTTGCTATCACTATTTGACGTAACTTGGAGCTCAGCTCCAAGAAAGAAAGGATACTATATGGTAACTCAAATCCACATGAAGCAATAAAGAGTACAGTAAAGGTAACGTGAAGGTAAATGTTAACACAGCAGGCCTGGCTCTTGACTGAGGTCTGGGAACTCAGTTTTGGGAACGTTCCCTATGTTGGTAAGACTATTTGCTTGAGGCACTGAACACCTGTTCTTTTGGGGGTCTAGATGCCTGACCATTGAAGTTTGATGATTTTCTGGCCTGAAGTGCCTATTTTTAGTGGGTCAATTTGGAATTTCCCACAGACAAAGTGCACTTGCCTTGGACTTGCCACTTGCACTTGGCTGTCTAGCTCTGCAGCATCTTGGCTTTGCATGAGAAAAGAGCAACCATCCCTGTGGAATTTATCTCTTACCAAGTACCCAGCAATACTCGTGAAATGATCCCACATTGAGGTACATGGAGAAATGTCAGATAGCATGAGATAAAGGGGAAAAGATCTTATAAGCTTACAGATAGAAAAAAATTGATATTAAATATCAATAATTGGAATAGCTTCAGAGTTCTCAAAAGGAACATTAAAATCAGAGGACAATGGAGCAATGCCTTCAAAAGTCTAATGGAAAAAAATGTCCATCCTAGACCTCTACCCTAAGCTCAACTATCCATCTAGGATGAGGATATAACAAACACTTTTAGATATTCAAAAATCTCAAAAAAATTTATTTCCTGTAGACCTATATTCATTCTTTCTAAAGAAAGTAATGGAAGAATGTGCACCAATGAAATGTGGAAGACGGCATGGCATAAAGCAAATAGGGATTCTAACAATGCAGAAAGTAGAGAGGATCCCCAGAATAATGGGGAAGAGAGATGTCAGAATAGCAGCAGCTGTGCAAGTCAGAATGAGAATCCACCTACAAGGGAGTGATCAGATGGCTCTAGACAAACTTAAGGTATGACACTGATGGAACACTTGATAGCTCTGGAAGCCTTCAGAGTCAGTCTAGACAACTGGTCATTGAGTGTTTCTCTATGGAAGTACATAGAGAAAGAAGCAAATGAAAGAAATACAATAAATATTAACCAAAGGAAACAAAATGTTATGTAGGAAAGGTAAATTAATCATAGGTTACTACATGACTCAGATATGTATAGTCATAATGTTGTAAATAACAGTACTGATGGAAACCAAAGTTATGATATAATCATATGGAGAACACGGGGAACAAGTCTTTGTGTGTGAGTGGCAGAAGCAATGAAGTGAGCTAAATCTTATTCTTCCATAACAGAAAGTTCTGAATAATTTTTATAAAATATAGATAAATTATAAAAAATAGTGATATAAAAAATACTTGCATATTCACCACTCATTAAAAAACAAATTATCGTTACTTCTGAAGGTTTTCACGTACCTATTTCTCTTTCTTCTCGCATAATCACGATCCTACCTATTTCACGTACCTATTCTCTTTCTTCTCGCATAATCACGATCCTGAATTTTATGTTTATCATGCTCTTGACTTTCTTTAGTTTTACCACATTAATTTTACTCATCAAACCTCAGACATGATCTACTTTGATAAAAATGAAACTTACTTTTCTTTAATCAAAAGACAATACTGTCTTAGGTCAGTAAATTTGAAATCTTAGATGAAACATAATTGTCTAAAAAAATGACCAGAATTAACAGAAGATACAGAAAGTGTGAATAAATTAGAAATTATTTTAAAAAGTATAAAATTTACTCTGTAATGTAATCAAAAGTCTTGCCTTAAAAAAGGCCACCCTATCCAGATGTTTTTGTAGATGATTGCTATCAAACTCTCAAAAACAGGTAAATTTCAGTCAATCCAGTTTCAGAAACTAGAAAAAAAGAAGGAAAAGTACCCAATCTATTTTATACAGCTAGTATAAACCTGGATACCAAAATAAGAGGACAATACAAGGAAAGAAGACCTAAGCTCTATCTCACTTCTGATTATTAATGCAAAACTCTTAAATTAATTACAAGTAAAGTGAATTCAATTAATTTAAAAAATGCTGCACAACTAAATAGAGTTT
>NW_006431933.1:734270-746699 GCF_000325575.1 Pteropus alecto | reverse complement strand
ATAGGGAAAAAATGCAAAAACATTTTCTCAATAAATGCAGAAAATAAGCATTTAAGAAAAAACAACATTCATTCATGATTTCTTAAAAAAATTCTTAGCAAACTAGGAATATAGAAGGAGCATTTGATGAAAGGTATCTTTCAAAATACCACAGCAAATATGCTTAATGCTGAAAGTTTTAGAAGCTACCTAATCGCTTTGTGCCTCAGTTTTCTCATCTATAAAATGAAGATAACCAACTCTACAGGGTCATTCAGAGGATTAAGCTCTGTAATATGTACAAAGCATACAGAACAGTGCATTTGTGGCACATAGCAAGCACTCATATATTGCCTATCATTACATTACTATCATTGTCCTCATCATTATTTCCATTAAAATCAGAAACGAACAAGGAACTTGCTATCACTGCATCTATTCAATACTGTATAGGCCTTGACAAATACAATGAGATTTTTAAAAAAGAATTAAAAGGTATAATTGGAAAGGAAAATACAAAATTGTTTTTATGAAGATAACTGTTTACACAGAACACTCAAGAAAATCTAATTAGTATGAATAAAAGCATCAGAAAGGTTTCTGTACACAAGTTGAATAAATATTGTTAGCATTCTCATACACTAGGATTAACCTGTTAGAACATGCAATAGGAAAAAAGATCCCAATCATGATTGCAAATAATAAGTATAAGGTATCTAGGAATAAATTTAACAAAAAAATGTGCAAGCACTTCCTGAAGAATAGTTGAAAATATTACTAAATGATGGAAGAGAAAAGCTGAGTAAGAGTTCACTGATAGGAAAATTCAATAGTAAAATGATGCCAACCCTGAACCTACTTCCAACTCTTCTCAAATACAATGCAATTGCAATTGGAATCCCAAAGCAGAGTTTCTATGGAACTTGACAAACTAATCCAAAAATATCTATATGAGAGACCAAAGAGTCAAAAGAGATAAGGGGGATTCATCCTACCAGCTATTAATAATGTTAATAACAATAAGATTGGTGTAACAGTTGACATTTATATAGCATTACTGCCAGACACTGCTTTAAGTGCTTCATACATTTTAACCCATTAGAATACAGTTATAAAAGCACGATAATGGCAAAGGGACAAACAGACCAACGGGACAAAATAGAGAACCTAGAAACAGACTCACACATATATAAAACTTGACCTCTGCCTGAAATGACATACACCTTTGTGGAAAGGGTTCAATACATGACATGGTACAGGTGGATGTTCACATGGGAAAAAAGGTGAACTAATAGTTCCCTTCCTCATAAGTTGTATAAAAATAAAGTCTAGGTAGATTTTAAGAAAATGAAAAGTAAAAGTTACAATTTTTAGAAGAAAATTATATTAAAACATCTTTATGAGGTCAGCCAGAAAAGAATTACTTAAAATTATACAAAAAGCGCAAACTAAAAAAATAAGTAAATCTGATTACATTACAATTAAAACTTCTACTCAAAAAACATCATCAATAACCAAGACTAAGATATTGACTACATACCAAATTGAAATCTAGAATATGTAAAGAATCCATATAAACCAATAAAAAAGATAAACACCCCAACAAAAAACATGAATAAAGGATATGAACAGGCAAGCCACAGAAGAAAAAATCCACATAGTCGATATCATATAAAATAATAAATACCTTTACTAGTAATCAAGGAAATGAAAATTATAATAATGTACCAATTCACACCAGATTACCAAAATGTAAAGAGTGTGCCCATACTACAACTTTACATACATGGTGAACATTGACATAATTGCAGAAAGTTCTACTGGGCAGTCTAAACCATGCATTGTCTGTACCATCAATTTTGGTGCATTAAAGTTACAGAGCTTTGCATTTTAACATAGATACTTCCTATTCAAAACTTGAATTTTCAGCTATGTCAGGAGGCTGTATCTATCCACCCAGCTGCAATCCATGCTCTTATGGAATTGGTTTAACATGATATTAGAACCCATGTACAGCATCACGAGATAAAAATAAGTTTAAAAAACCCCACTCTTCTTTTTAAAGGCTGGTAATAAAATACTACCAAGTGCTTCCCCTGTTCAGAGACCTTTGCAGGACTTAAAAAGAGTAGGTCAAAACCACTTAATGTACCTCAGCAGTAACATATACCTTATAAGTAGAAGAGTATTAAGCTTGAAGAAACCGAGGAAGAAAATTTCTTTGGAGAGAACTGTTTGAAAGCTGTGGCATTTTCTTTCTCCAACAATAGGGGAGGGAGGAGTATGTTTGCCTCACCCTTAATCTAGTAAGGACTTGAAGAATATAACTTGATTTATGTCCACTACAGTTTGGAGGACACAGAGAACTTGGAACCTGATTTGCACCCAGAAAAACTCTATCAGTGAAAGGCAGGCAGAGGCAGAATGTGGCAGCAGTGAAGAGGTGCACAGGGAGTGAAGAGATCAAGGTGCAGGTCTCGCTGTATGCATGCATGCATGCATGCATATGCGCGCGCGCGCACACACACACACACACACACACACACACACACACACACGTTCCACAAGCCAGATATGGACTGGACTCTCTGGATATGAAGAGGGCTAGAAAGAGGGCTTAGAAAGATGGCTTTCTATTAGCATCAAGGTAACCTCAGTAAAAAGAGATTGGAGGTGCACTGTGGGGCTGGAGGGTGGGAGTGAGAAGGAGGTATGTTGAACAATTTGTTGGAAAGAGGTACTGCTGCCATTGAGGAAATTATAGTCAGGAGTCCCTAGCTAGGGCATCGCCAAGGAAATCAAAAATGTACCAAGGACAGGAAGAATTGGTCTTTGGAATTTGCCACATGTAGAGGGCAATACTATCAGAGTACATCTTAATCTGTTAGGGCAAACTATTTTTGTCCTCTGTATCTCCTTCCTTCCTCACTGCTCCACCCAAGGAGCCAAAGATGGCCTAGTTGTTGAGTGAGAGGGTGGTGAGAGAGAGGGAAAAATGGTAACTAAGAAAGAAAGAAAAAGCTGAGCATGATTCTTTTGCCACTCAAAACTTCTAGCCTGAGCAGTGAAGCAGACATTAGTTGGGGGCGAGATCTCCCATTTAATGAAGTTCCTAGTTTTCCCTACTACATGTGATCAGACTTTTTGAAAACTCAATGAGACTATCATTGACTCTCAAAAATAAAAAGGATAATAAGGGCATATTATGAACAACATTATGCCAATAAGTTTGACAATTTAGGTGAAATGAATGAACTCCTTGAAAGACACAAATTACCAAAGTTCATTCAAGAATAATCTGAATAACCCAATATCTATTGTTCAATTTCTATTAAAGAAATTGAAATTGTAGTTTAATGCCTTCCCACAAAGAAAACTCCAGTCCCAGATGACTTCATTGGGGAATTCTATCAAACATTTAGGAAGAAATAATACCAATTTTACACAAATTCTTTCAAAGAACTGAAGAGGGAAGGGAATACTTCCTGACTCTTTCTATGACCTTATTATCTTCATTGTGGTGATGGAGTCATGAGTATGTACATGTCAAAACTTATTAAATTGAGTACTTTAAATATGTACAATTTCTTGTATGTTAATTATACTACAATAAAGGTGTTAAAACAGCTGAATCAGTACTTAAAGACAGTCATAGCATTCACAATGCTTATGTTAGAAAAAGAAGCTATCAAATTAATGATCTAAGTTTCTACCTTATGAAACTAGGAAAAGAGAAAATTAAATTCAAACTAGCAGAAGGACAAAAATAATAAAATAAAAGAAGAACAAATGAAACCGAGGTTTTCATTTCTGGTCACAATTGAGTATGTTTACTATAGCCTCTCTTTCCTACTGATTACTGCAACTAAAAATCCTGGACAAAATATGTAAAGCAACTACTTGAGGATTCTAACAAATAAACAAAAGCAGGCAGACTTTGAAAGTGAGTTAAAAGTGGAAAAGCAGCCTATACATCAGATTCTTTTTTGTCCTCACTCTTTTTTTTACAAGACTTTGTCCCCAATGGCCTAAGAACCTCCACAAGACATGAGCTCATCCAAGGGCTGTGCATAAAAGGGAAAGCAAAGCATCATACCAAAGCTTTAAAAACTGAACTAAACTAAGATTTAAACTATAGCTCAAGTCTGAGACTTACACCTGAGTGACACATGCATAAGACAGACCTGAAGCAAGACAGCAAAGACTTTGAAAACTGAACTGATTGGAATCAACAATCACAGAAGGTGAGACAAAGCTAGTGGTCTGAATCTAACCAGGTTTATTACATGATAAACTAAGATTAAAAACAATGAAACCATCACCACTATCTAGGATAAAATCCAAAATTCTTCAGTGTAACAAAGAACCATCAAAATAAAGAAACTAAAGATACATATTTAACAAAAATTTGAAAGAGCTGGGGAGCAGAAAACCAATGTGTAATTGAACTAAATCCTTATCTTTCATAAAAGGGAGCTAAAACTGAAAAATCCTGAAATGCAGGTGTCAGAATATTCTCTGAACTTAGGGAGATGCTCACCAGAATTAAAAACAGAAACTGTGAGAAGAGGATGCCCTTGGAGGTGTGACTGGAAATGCACTAGGATTACTCTGTATCCCATACTGTTACATACTCCTACACTAACATGAGCCCCCATTACTTTTAATATTGTGCAGTTTTTATACAAGAGAATTTGGTCTGGACTGTGCCTCTAGTTTGCTTTTCCTCCTTTCAGGATACCACTGAAATGAGAATGAGACTCACAGCCATTTACAATCCCTGGAAACATCTGAAGTAGGAAAAAACATGCCATCAAAAGACCAGAAATCCTGATGAATCTCTACAAGGCAGCAGATATAGGAATGACTGACCAATAAAGAGGAAATTGTAACCCAAAATGTCCCTGAGAGAATCTACAGGGAGGTGAGTGCATGCCCGCACAGGGAGGCTCTGAGAGAGGGTGCCCCTGTCTACTGGGTATGAGCTCTGGGGAAACCACCTGGGACTCACCTGGGCCAGCGTCTGACTATAGCTGGAGCTCTGACATTAACCTCTAACAGCTGTTGAAAAGCAGATTCAGTCAGTCTGAGGTGGCCCCAAGAGTCTGCATGGAGCCCAGGCCATGCCCAAGCTGCTAGTCCATGGATCACAATGAATAGTAGCAGCATTCTAGACAGACTTCTGGGTGGGCCCACTGAGTGGCCACTGTGCCTGGGAGAGAAAAAGAGGAAGACTAACATTTAAAGAGTTTCTGAATTTCCATAAGAGACCCAGAGCAAAAACACAAAAACAAACAAGGAAAAAAGCAGCTCTGCCCAGGACTGAAATACCACTCACAGAAGCCTGCCACCATGGAGCAACGTCCTCGTCTGATTATTTCTTTCTTGAATAAATAGATAATACAAAAGACAAGAGTTGAGTGGGAAGGAAGTACTGATAAGAGGAGGAATTTGAAACTAGGTGGCATCAAGTCAGCTTTGGAAAAGCCTGAGAGAAAATAAGAAACAGAGGCCTATGTTAAGGTTGACATTCACAATGTGAAGGCAGACAAGGACATGTTGGTACCTGGCCTGGTAGAGTTGAAGCTCACTAGGAAAACTTTTTTTTTTTGTTTACACCAACTCCAATAAACCAGGTAGGTTGAAAATAAGACTCCAAGTTTCAGACTTAAAGGCCCCACCATATAGCAAATAAAGAGGAAACATCACACCTGCATCTGCTTCTCTTCTGATGAAAATGCAAATGCCCAAGATAGGGGGAAAGCCCCAAAAGCTTCCATAAAGGGGAGGAGAAGGCAGAAGAAAAGCCTTGGCACTTCTCACTAGCCAACTAGGATAAATAAGGTAGAGATGGATCAAAGGAACAGCTTGGTCACATTGTCAGAAACCTCAACAAGAACAAGGGGGCTGTAGGTGGGGGTATCCTTTGGATATCAGAACCACTACTAGTTTCATCAGACCTGAGTTGTGTTCCCAAGGCTGGGAGCTCTAAGAGCTCTTGGGCACAACCCCTGAGGCCAAACTCTCACTGCCATACAGGGTCCCTCTCCCCTGTCCTGACAGGCTGGCATGTGCTCACCTGGACAGCTCTGGGTTGCGGGTTCTCCATCTGCCTTCCTGGCCTCTACTTGTCCCAACCTGAAGATCACATCTGGTTTGGCTACAAGGTATCCTGAGGAAGTGAAATGACACAGGACTTTGTTATTAATGCTGGAGGCAGTTCAGAACTGAGGGCCTTCCTTGCAGGCTGAAGATGATCTGGCCTTAGTAACTGTCCTATAAGTACAGCTATTTGCTCTTCATGCAAAACATTCACAGAAAAGGTGAGAGCACAAATGTATTGTGCAGGATGCAAATGAAATTTTGAATTCTTGACAGTGAGCCTTAGGCCTGAACTCATTCAGGGCTTCAGACACCCCTGAGTATCCAGTAGCTGAGAGAGATAGAGAGAGAGAGAGAGAGAGAGAGAGAGAGAGACAGAGAGAGACAGAGAGAGACAGAGAGAGACAGAGAGAGAGACAGAGAGAGAGACAGAGAGAGAGACAGAGAGAGACAGAATTTGGGGTATTCTAGTCACATCGTAAAGCAGTCCCTCACCCACAGAGACCAGGTGGCTGTAGTTCTCCAGCATGACGTCTCTGTAGAGGCTCTTCTGAGTGGAGTCCAGTTGCTGCCACTCCTCCAAGGTAAAGTCCATGAACACGTCCCAGAAGGTCAATGATTTCTGCAACAGCACATTCCTCTTTACCCCAGAGTGATGGGCTTGGGGGACGTGACAAACAAGAACTCGCATTTCTAAGTGCCTGAATTCCAATAACCCACCTATTTACACTCTGGATCCCATCCTGTCATACCCACACTTGGTGGTCTTAAATTCAAGAAGACATTTTGCATACACAAGGCCCCAGTAGGCATGGCACCAGTTTTACTCACCCCTGCAGAAAGATATGAGACAAGAAACAGAGTGTGCAGAAGGGCAGTGACCAGCATGTGTCACCAGCAGGAGTTCTGAGAGCAGCCCACATCCTACTCTCACTCCTCCCAAATGATAGCTCAGGTGCTAGGGACTATGACCACACTGATAAGAACAGGGGGCCACCTGGCTTAGAAGTCCTAAGCTGTCAAAATTCAAGATACACATAGCCTTTGACCTAGAATTCTCACCTCTAGAAAGTTATCTTCCAGATCAGACATACTCACATGGACACAAACTGAAATGTACATGGATATTTATTGCTACGTTGTAAATGACATCAATATCCTAAATGTACATCCCTAGCAGAAAGGTAAATATATAATGGTATTTCCAGCCAGTGGAATATCAAGTAGCCTTTTTCATAAATTAGGTACAACGTTGGTTGATTTTGTCCTCCAGAAACATTTGGCAATGTACGTAGAAATCTTTCACTGTCATGACAAAGGGCGTAGGCTGGGAGTGCTGACATTAAGAGGGTAAAGGTCAGCGATATTGCTAAATATCATCCAACGCACACAAAAGCCCTCCACAATTCAGCATTATCTGGCTTAAAATATCAAGAGTGCTGATGTGAGAAAATCTGGCATTGAGCGAATACACAGTGAAATAAAAGGACCAGAATGTGCTCTAATAGATAACAAGAAATAAAAAGAAAACTGGATTCTTATATCAAAATACATAGATATACATATATGATCTCTAGAAGAATGTTTAAAAAATGGAGACAAGGACAGGGTTAGAGGGAGAATTATTTTTCACCTTTTGTTGAACAAAGCTTTTGTTTGAATTTTTTACCATTTGTACAAAATACTTTTAAAAATACCCAATTCGATTTATAAATGCTCTATTCAGAATATGTTTTTAGAATTTTGGCATGTGTGTTCTTAAGTTAAAATGGTCTATAATTTACATTTTTGTAGTATCTTCTTCAAATTTAAAGTTAAGTGGCTTCATAAAATGAATCGATTCCTTTCATCATTCAATAGCCAGGAAAAGTTGAACATAGAAATGATCTGGTCTTTAAAATTCTGTGAAAGTAGTAATTAGTCTAGGATTTGGGAGGGCAAATTTGAAGTGAATAACTTTGTGACTTAAAATTCCAACTTCCAGGTATATTCTCTACAAATACCTGTACTACTGGACAAATAAAGACATAGAAAGTCCAAAAAAAAAAAAAAAAGGAAAGTTATTCAAGAAGCACCATTTATAATAGAAAAAGAAAATTAAAAATCTCAGTATCCATGAATAGAGAAAAGGTTAAAGGATATATCCATAACCATGAACTAGGAAATGAAATAATTTTTATGTACTGATGAGGAACACCACCCAGAATATAATCAGGTGGGACAAGCAAGATAGGTATGGGAGTAGGATGACATTAGTGCAAAACCACACACAACATTACGTATGTATCTATTTTTAGTTAATTAAAGTGATGTAAATGCATTCACACCACATTATTACCTAACTATTAACAGTAGGCATCTCTGAGGAAGAATATGGTACTGGCGGGAGAAGAAATGAAGATATTTTGGCTACTATTTTGTATGCATATTGAAACATTAAACATGAATTTATTTTCATTATTTTAAATATAATGAAAAAACAAAAAGTGAACTGAAAGTGAAGAAATGGAAAAAGCAAGATGAGTCTATTTATTTAAATAATCTTCTCTGAGAAGGAAAAGAAAAAGATGAGGTATATTTTCCAGAAAAAGAAGTAGATGACAAAAGTCTTTGTCTTTTTACTTTTTCTTATTCTTTTTACAAAGGGGAAAGTAAGGATTGGAGAAATCTGAGGTAGATTACAGGTTGATGAGAAAACAGCCAGAGCAGAGGGGATTAACAGATTTTTCAAGATTATAATATTGATTCCCAAACGTTGCCTCAAGCTCACTAGAAATGAAGTAGGGGGTAAATGAGGAACTCACCTGGGACATGGCCATTCTGTTCTGTCCTGGACAAAGGATGGAGATCTACAAAGGCAGAATCAGAAGGGTCAAGATCAATGCATACAGCCATGAGATCATCATCACCAGCCTAACAATAATCACTCTTGCACCCTGGGTAGAATGATCTGGAAACATGGCCTGGTAGTGCCAGCCTGTTTCCTTGAGAAACCACTAAACACATGTGGGTTTTGCACATGAAATTTTTTCCTGCTTCCTGGACAGATGTATAATTTGTGTTTAAAAACATCTACTCAGAAGCTGTTAACCCAACACCTCCTTTCTCTCAATAATTCTATTTCTGGAAATTTATCATAAAAATATAATGATAAATGAGCACAAAGCTGCAAGGATATTAACTGTAGTTGTTTCCACCATTCAAAAATTTAGAAGTGACTAAACTTCCAGCAAAGGGGATTCCATTAAAAATGAAGAAACACAAAATGGGAATACCAAATGGGCTTTAAAAATGCTATGGAATCTTTTCATTTCTTAACATGTTTAAAAGCAGGTTACAAAAAGCAACTGCAATGTGACCCTATTCATTAAGCAGTATGTATATACTACAGAAGAACAGTCTAAAAGAGCCTTTATTAAAATGTTGACAGTTACCTTTGAGTGCTGATTTCACCTTTCCTCTTTTATTTCCATTTTCTCATTTTGACAGTGAATATTATTTCCTAGTCAAATAAAAATTGAAGATTATTATAAATCACTGATTGTCACACTGAGCTCTACAGGTGATAGACCCTGAGCAAAATCTGGAGGACAGGGATGTCTTGCTGTGGTTTGAAAGGAGACAAACCAGGCCTGAGAGGGCTGGGAGGTGAGGAACCCAGCACTGGGAAATTCCAATAGAGCCGGAAACCACTGATCTTGTCCCCTACACCCTCCGCCCTTCACTGGCCCATCACTACCTTGTTCCCACACCATCCCTTCCTTCCTTCCCATAATTTCCATTTGATTGCCATGCTTTTCCTTATTGGGCAGTTTTGAAAAGAAAGGTTCATCAAAAAGCTTTTGTGTGGAGTAACAATTTATTACTGTAGCAATCCCTGTGGCAGCACTGGGACAACAGGGTTCAGCATCTGTAGCTTAACAAGTGATGTTCTCAGATCCAGTTACAGTAGCATCAAAAGGAGGCAGCAGACCTAGATGAAAACATACCTAGAGAGCACTCTGAAATTCCACAAATTGAAAAAACACAAACTAAATTAAAAACGAACAAAAAAAGCCCTATTCTGTACTTTAGGCAGGGTAGAGAAGATTGAACATTTCTGCTAGAGGCAGATGAGACGTTCATACCACGAGATTGACTCAAATCTAAAAGAGTCAATGGCAAAAGAAGGGAGTGTAATACTGTGCACACAGGTGTGTCAGCAGAGGAAAAAGCCCTATGAGGCTGGTAGTGACCCTTCTCAGCCCAATTCTGCTCTTGCAGGCACTATAAGCAGAGCTCCTGCCCTCATGGCAGTGCCTCTCCATCTGTCTGTAATTTTCATCTCTCTTTCAATGGGGGTCCAACTGCCCAATGTCACCCAGTCCTTCATGATAGCTGGAAATTGAGCCAGCATGCCAGCCTTAATCTCTCTTAGCTAGAGGGAGGGGAAGAGGCCACTACAGGTCTAGCTCTTGTAGGATCTGCTGTCCTGTGAGCCTCTGTACTCTGCCCTGAGCATCTGGGTCTGGGCTCTGGGCTGAGGCTTATCCTCCAGTTTCCCTTACAGAAGCTCTCTGATTCCTGAGGAGGCAGGACTAAATGGTTCAAGGACAAACGCATGTCAGCTGGGACCATCACTTCAACACCAGATCTCTGCCTCTGACCTGGGGAACTCACCTCCTTCTGAGACCTCAGACTGGGTCTTCTGTAGACTAAGGAAACCCAGGTCAGATAAGCTGGAATCTGAAGTTGGTGATCAGTGGTCTCAGTTATACACGCTGACCCTGGAAAGACAATGACCATACAGGAAAAGCAATTAGCAATCTCTATGATGGAGTGAAGTTGAGGAAAACCTAAATGTTTTACTGGACATCAGGAGGCACAGTGCCTCATTCTAGTTTTAAGAGGTAACATTTAGTAAGAGCTCAATTTTCACCAGACCAGGAGCTAAGCACTGCCTTACTTGAGAAGAGTCTGGGCTCTGGAACCAAACTGACTGCCTGCTCTGCCACTTTTATTCATTCAATAAAAAAGGTGAGTGCCTACTATGTGCCTGTTCTACTTCGTGTGGGAGATATTCAGTGAAGAAAAATATCAGAATTCCCCCATCTTGCAGAGCTATATTCTAGCAGGGGAGATAGTAAGCAACACACTTGATAAATTAGTTTAGGGTACATTAGAAAAACATAAATGCTAGACGGATAAAAAATGAAAAAAAAATAAAGATTTTTCGATTTAGTCGCTTTGTGACTATGGTTTTAGCTTATAGACTAAAGGTTTCCGAACCTTTCTGTTTCTTCCTCTCTCTATAAAATGAATATAATTCTAGTACCTACTCACAGGGCTATCATGAAGACTAATGTGAAACTCAACCAGTGCCTCGCATTTACTAGGCACTCAGTAAATGGTCTCTCAATCACTAGCTGATGCCCCCACCAGTCCGTCCCCCAACACTCGCCCCCACGGCCCTGTCACTCATCCCTTCGGGGCGCAAACCCATCAGCCCACAGCCCCTTGGCCGCTCCGCATTAAGCTCATCCTCAACTCCGCCTCCCCTTACTTCACTCCCAGAAACCGACAAAGCAGGATGGAGAACAGGCAGCGGCAATCCCAATGCCCTCGGGGTCAGCAGAGCACTTCCGCTCCGTACCCCCGTCACCTGGGAGCCCGAGGTCGCAGCGTGGCGCACGCGCATAAGTGGTGCCTCGCCACCAATGGCCAACATGGTGCCTTTAGGGAACAACGAGTCTGATGTGGTTCCCACTGAGGCGAGACGGAGCGAAAATAACGTGAGATCATTTTCCGCAACGAGTCGCACGAAAGGCTGGGGAGGCATCTCTGGGCTGCGAGAGGCGAGGGGGCTAATCCAACGGTCCCGGTCCCGCCGTTTTCCCGCGCGGTGGGCCCTCCTCGTCGCCGTTCGCCCTGGGGAGTTAACATCCCTCCATCCTCGCAAAACGCTTTCCGTTTTTTCAGTTCCTTGGAATCAGAAGAAAAGTGGGGCCTGCTGCGGTCCACAGCCGCTCATGGGGGCGGGCCTATCCCTCAGAGCCCGGCTCTCCTCTTAGACTCAGGGGTCAGAAGGTAGAGGTCAGGGTCTGTCGGGGAAGAGTCCTGTAATGGAGCCTGGGAGCTGGGCTGGGGGACCAGCAACATGCACCAGTGAGGGAGAAACTCTGATGCCTGATCTGAAATCAATTGAGGAGCTCCAATTTCTGGGATCCTGGGGGTCCTGGGAGAAGTTGGCTTTTGCTCTAGAAAACTCAGCATAAAGTGGCAGAGAGCTGTTCTCTCTGAAAATGCCAGCCTGTGGCACCGTGGACTGCTAAAAAGGCCTGTCGTGCCCTTGAGGTACATTTTCTGTTT